>NW_020539621.1:0-26660 GCF_003426905.1 Ctenocephalides felis
TTTGTAACAAAATACCAAAAGTTATTCTGTATTTTGTAATTTGTTCTGTCTTCGGTCCTTTAAATTTCTTTCTATCATCAATATCTTCTCGTTGACTTGAAGGATGTTTTTGTAAAATAGCTGGAACTAACCAAAGAATAGCATTTTCCTTTTCTTTCAGTTGTATCATTTCGTCCAAAATTATTAATTTGTCATCTTCGATGAGTCCCCTTTTGTTTTAATTTTAGTTTGTTTTTCACCCAATTCATACATATTTTTCTCCGACCATCATTCAGTTAAGTGATGTATGATACAGTGGCGATTCAGCTTTGTGCGCCAGGGGCTGGGGAGCGGGGTACTTGCTTATTAAAAAAAAAAGGTCACGTGAGCAAAAATTGTAATTATTTCAAATAAAATTTAGGTATTTTATTAATGTAAATAAGTACACTACACCATGAAAATCGCTATATGACATATACAATAAAATAAATAGATATAAAAAATAAAATATATAATAACTGATTACTCTCAAACATTCAAATATGTAATCATTACAAAAAAAAAACAATTTTACTATATATAATGATTAAAATTGCATGAAAAGCTTACAAAAGTGTACAGATAATTAAATACTTGCTTACAAAAAACCATACATAATCGAGACTCTAATGTGCGTTTGTGGAATCAAAAAAATGTCTTACATTTCAATCAAGATATAGAAGCGATATATGGAATCGGACAGTAAACCATCAGAAATCCAAAACTACGAAGGACCGTTATTGGATCCAGCAATACAGCAAGATACCTCGCGAGGAAGGTAGGACCAATATGTTTACATCGGAAAGATCTCGCTGCGTTCAACTTCATCAGTTACTGACTCAATGCAGGAAGTAATATCATCTAGTAATAATGCATCTACAAGCCTCTCTCAACCACATTCTGATGTCAAGAAACCTCCTAATTCATGGCAAGTAGTCAATTTCAAAAAAAGAAAAACTTCTTTTGAACCATTAGGAAAGATGTCAAAATTCAAAACAGATTTTCGGCCCTTTCAACAATAGACACAGCTAATGATGACAACTCAGTTAAACCGGCTCCAGTCAGTAAGCCCCCTCCCAATATTTATTTACGGAGTTGACGATATTATGATATGTCTAATCAATTAAATGAATTTCCGCACGATCAATATTTCCTGAGAGTTTAGCTAACAATACATTTAAATTCTATGTAATTCTGTCGACCATTTTCGAACTTATACCAGACATCTAAAAGAAACTAATGCCGTATATCATACATATCAATTAAAAGAAGAGAAGGCTTATAGGGTTGTTCTTAGAAATGTACACTTTTCAACAAGCACAGATGCAATTAAATTAGAACTATTAAAACAGGTCATTCGTACGTAATATCCTAAATATTAGACATAGAATAACAAAAGAAACCTCTTAATATGTTTTTTGTTGATCTGGAAACAAATAGAAATAACAAAAATATTTATAACATTTATAAATTATTCAACACTGCATAATACGCGTCGAACCCCCGAGAAAGTCCAACAACATTATACAATGCACTCGCTGTCAACTCTTTAATCACACCAAAAAAATACTGCAATACCATTTGCTTGCCTAAAATGCGGTGACAATCATAATACTATAGCTTGTACCAAAGATCCGAATGCTCCGGCATGTTGTTATTTTTGCGCGCGGTGCTCATCCAGCTAATTATCGCGGTTGCTCATACTTCCAAAAAATTAAAGAACAAAGAAACAAATCTCCAGTAAATGAATCAGTCATAAATCCAAATCCAAATAACCAAAATTTTAAAAATTCTAATAATTCCAATTCTAATAAAAATAAACAACATTTCTCCGGCCTTAAATCCAACAATTCAAAATTCATCCTATGCAGACATTGCAAAAAAACATTACTCTGCTTCTAATCATTCACCTTCAAATTCCGATTCTTATTCTCTAGCAACACTGATTTTAGAAATTTAAAAATATCTTCAATCAGCTTTTGCAACAGAACACCATAATAATAAATATGTTATCCACGTTAGTCAACAACAAAGCAATGGCAAAAATAATTAAAATTGCTGAATGGAATGCCAACGGTTTAATACCTCACAAAAATGAAGTAGAATGTTTTTTTAAAGTTAAACTTAATAGATATCTTATTAATCTCAGAAACTCACTTCACTGAAAAAAAACTACTTTAAAATTTATAACTACACTACTTATAATTCAAATCACCCAAGTGGCAGGGCTCGCGGCGGTTCGGCTATATTAATCAAAAATAATATAAAGCATTTTGTTCTACCAAATATTTCTGATGATTTTCTACAAGCAACTCAAATTTCTGTTGAAACAAATTTATATAATTTTTGTGTTTCTGCTGTTTATTGTCTCCAAGATTCAAAATTTCTTGTGCTCAGTTTTCTTCATTTTTTTCTCTCATCATTAGGTAATAAATTTATCATTGTGGTGACTTTAATTGTAAACATATTGTCTGGGGTTCTAGACTGACTACAGCCAAAGGAAAGATTCTTCATGCAGCCATAGGGCAAAATAACCTCTCCTTTATTTCAACTTGCAGTCCAACTTATTGGCCTTCTGACCCTACTAAAGTTCCAGACCTTTTAGATTTTTTTATTGTGAAAGGTATTGATCTTTCTAATCTCAATATTGAATCTAGTTACGATCTCTCTTCAGATCATTCTCCAATACTTGTGACGTTTAGCACATTTCCTACTCCAGTTATCAACAATCATATTCTACACAACAATCTTTCTAACTGGATTCAGTTCAAATCGATACTTGATTCAAAATTATTTCCAAAATCTAGCCTACAAGCGTTATTGAAATAGAAATAATATAGATTATTTTTCTGAGATTGTACGTGAAACAACCAAGCAGATCACCCCCGAACATTATTCCAAGAATGATAATCTAATAATTCCGCAAGAGATTAAGAAGCTAATTGTCACAAAACGAAGAGCAAGACGAACCTGGCAACATTCTCATCTACCAACGGATAAGACATCGCTTAATCATCTCAATAACACGCTGAGAAAAAAATGAAAGAATGGAAGAATTGTACTTCAGGTCGTATATATTGCAGCTAAATAGGTACGATAATTCCATATGGAAACCAATCAGAAACAAAAGTAAACCCCTACAACAAAACCCTCCTCTGAAAATAACCAACCAAAACGGATTCATTTGGGCAAAAGCAACGAAGAAAAAGCGGAGGCATTTGCTGATCATCTAAGTACATTTTTAGCGCTCGAAATATTTCCCAGAATAATTTAATTAACAATTTCGTAAATCAAACCCATACATTCTACACCGTTAGGACATTTTTTCACCAATGATGTCTTATGTGAAATAAAAGGATAAAAAATAGATTTCTTCGCCAGGTATGGATAAAATTACTCCAAAGATGTTAAAAGAATTGCCTACAAAAGGTATCTTATATATAACAATATGTTTCAACGCCATACTTCAATACAATTATTGGCCCACAGCGTGGAAGACTGCAGAAATTATTATGATCGCTAAACCAAACAAAAAACCATCACACTGCTAGTTCATACCGTCCTATCAGTCTTTTATATCGATATTATCGAAAATTTTAGAGAGACTTTGTTGCAGAGATTGTCAGAAATCATCCGAATGATAGTTGGATTCCTCACCATCAGTTTGGCTTCAGAAAAAATCACTCTACAATTCAACAATGCAACAGAACGGTGTCCTCGTATTCTTGAAGCCATGAATAGAAAGGAACACAGTGTAGCCGTATTCTTAGATGTCAGTCAGGCTTTCGATAAGGTTTGGCACTCAGGACTCCTATATAAAATCAAAAACAACTTTTCCAAACAACTTTCAATATCTTAAGCTCATATTTGCTTAATAGAAATTTAGAATCAAAATTAAAGATGTGACTTCGAGCATCAGAAATATAGAAGGCGGGGTACCACAGGGGGCAGTGTGCTAAGCCCTGTACTTTATCTTCTTTTCACAAACGATATGCCCACAGATGATCTTCTAACCATATGCACTTACGCCGATGACATAGCAATTATTTCATGCAATTCCGATATTAGAACAGCAACTTGTCAGTTACAAAATTATTTATCTAGTCTCGAAAATGGTTCTTAGATTGGAATATCAAAATCAATATCGAAAAATCTCAGCACATAATTGTTTCTCTAAAACATCAAACAACACCCCTATCATCATGAACAATTCAATATTTCACTATGCAATTCTGTTAAATATTTAGGCATGCACATTGATTCGAAATTGACATGGAGAACGCACATTGAATATAAAAAGAAACAAATCCAACTGAAAATAAAGATTTTTACTGGCTTTTTGGGAGGAAATCTGAAATCTCTCTCGATAACAAGGTACTTTTGTATAAAACTATCATAGTGCCCATTTGGACTTATGGAATCGAACTATGGGGTTGCTCATCAGCAATCTAACATAAACATCATTCAAAGGTGCCAGAATAAAATTCTGCGTATCCTTACCAATGCGCCTTGGTATATTTCGAATTTTTGCCTACATAAGGATTTGAAAATCTCACAAAGTCAACGAAATGATCAAGATTAGAAAGTTCATCTTTCAACAACAAATTAATCCAGCATACAAATCCTACAATTCAAGCGATTCAGAGACCGATAGAAAGATTGAGCAAGAAATGGCCCTCCGATCTACCAAACACCTAGCCCAATGTCTGCACGCGTCCTGACGTAGTACGCGGCATACATCATCACGTCATCGTTCATTTATGTTATTATTTTTGTATTAACTGTTTTAATTTAATTTTTATTTTAACTTTTTTCATTTATATTCAATGTATTGCATTTTTTGTTTTTTGTATTTTTTTTTTTGCTCATATCATTTGTAAATAAGACATTAAAGTCTTGATTACAAAAATAAATTGTAACAAAAAAAAAAAAAAAAAAAAACTATATATAATAATTACAAAACATACTGAATCATTTAAAAGATAAGCAAAATTCACATTTTCAAATTAAAAAATCATTTTTTCTTTCGCGTCTTTTCCCAAAACGCGTTATTACATCATCGACATCAATCGCTATATTTTTATGTACATGGAGAAGTGTCAGTTGGGTCAAACGATCTTCCGCCATTGCTGTAGCCACATTGACAGGTAGCGTAGACATAATTTGTAAAAAATTTCTTATGTTGGTGGAATAAAGAAACGCTTGATGCATGGCCGGTAATCTCCGAACAAAACTCTGTAGCTCGATTTTAGTTTGAGCTGCTCTCCCTTGGAGCGCTCTTGCAGCGATTTGGCACTCATCTGGTAAGAATTTCAACGCGGGCAATCAAACAATTTCGAGAACGTTCGGTTGCGTTTATAAGTCATTAGGATTAGTTTGCAAGCAAAATGTCGATGTGTTACGTTCCAGGGTGCACTAATACCAAAAATGCAAAATTGCATGTATTTTCAGCGAGAAATGACAAAGTACGTAATAAGAATAAAATAACCAAACATTAATCACAAATAAATATTGTTTTGGATGTTGTAGATGTTTGCTATTTGGCTGGTCAAAACTAGTGTTTTCTACTAGAACCTATGTAGTATGTAAAATGATTAATAATATTTACGGGCCTTCAACAATAAGTAAGTAATTTTATCAATATGCATACTTCAAAATACTTGCATCTATTACTACTAGTCTGATATAAGTTTTTATTATAGCATAGTAACTGAGACATTTAACAATACTAGGAATTTTAAGGTTATAGTTATTGAAAGATAAAATTGCCGTCACACTAACCAACTCACTGATAGGTAAGTTTTTAAGAATTATTCTTGTACTAATAATAAAGGTTTATAATAAATAATTTAACATTGATTTTTTTCAGCAGTTTTTCTCTTGGAAGTAGTTATGAAACGGGTTTACTAAACACAAGTATTGATATGAGACGAATAAACAAGGAAAAACATTAATAAAGAAATTACAAGCCAGTCTGAAACATGCTGAAATATTTGCTGATCTCCCACTGGCATTGAATAATAGTATTCATAATTATATATTAAGTCGACTAAGAGAAGATACTGAATCATTTAATGGAAGGAAATTCATGCTTAATGATAAAATTCTAGCTAAGGGGTAATTTAGGTTTGACTATGTTCCACGAAAAGTTTGTGAGTAGTGATAGTTGCATTTTGATATTACACAGAAATATTATTATCTGCGTTGTTTGATGATCGTAAAGATAATCACATTGTACAGATTGACAGGAACTGTCAAATGGAAGAAAGTATATATTTGCTAATCTCTTTTTTAGTTAGAGGAATAAAACACCATTAACGTTCTGATAGAGATGTTATTCTTAAATGTGTTATTGAAGATGCCATAAGAAAACTATTAAGTACTTGTACATTACCATTAATAATTTCCTTTTTTTATGTTAATGATGATAATGACATGTTCAACATTCAAATGAACATCAACACTAGTCGTAGAAAATATTAACAGAAACAAAACAGTAACTTAATTGTTAATTAGCATTATTCGAAAAAAATATAAGTTGAGTTGCTTGAGAAGATTATCGTATGCATTAATTTTGCAAATGATTTTTAAATATATATATTTTTTACTTTTTATATGAATATAACTATTTTTCTCTTTTTAGATTCTAGAAATTTCGTTGCTTTTGCGAATAATGAAAGAGATCCGATAGCTTCTCAAATTTTTGCGAATAATGAAAGATATCCGATAGTTTCTCAATTTTTTTTGATTTATTTATTATTGAGATCGAATTATGAGATGTGTTTAAATTATTTATCTTAATCTAATTGTAATTATAAGTAATCTTTGCTCTAGAAATATAAATAAATATACCTATAAATATATATATATATATATATATATATATAATAAATATATATATATATATATATATATATATATATACACATTTCTATTTCTTTTGTGTTTAGCTTATAAGGATGAATCTTTTGTAACCATATGTGCAAAATACTATTGTTAAAAATAAATGTTTTTTAAAATTCAATTTCTTTTTTTTTTAATTTTGAATTCAAACGGTCTATAATATTGGTGCATTTCTATAGTATTTTTTGTACGCACCTGTTCTACGATCGACGCGTGCGCACCAAGGGAGAGCAGCTCGAACTAACCCCGGCAAGTTGACAGTTAACGTGGCAACGAAATATGCCCCGAGAGAGCGATCTATATACTCTTCTTTTATCTATGGCTGGATGTATTATTTTTAATATATATTTATTGCGATCTTTGTGCTTCGACGGTTTGATGAAGAAGAGAGTCAACAACAATTAAACAATATGCACATCGTTGCATATACATGTTGAAGGTGGCGCACACATGCTACCAACCCATCAGCCATAACGCTCGTTGTTGACAGTTAACAACGAATGCGCGAAACTTAAATTATAAATTTGAATGATAATTTTGCCCATGCGAAAGCATCACAAACTATAACAAAAGTACAACAATGATAAATATTTACAACTGATTCTTTCTTGAGATCTTATATCTAAACTAATTAAAACATAATCATCTTAATGCTAACAAAACAAAAACTTGCCATATGAATAGTGGACTGTATAACGATATAAAAAAATGCATGATGATTAGCTGATCCTAATACAAATAATTGTCTCAGTCTATTATATAAACATATTCCTAACTTAATATTATTTCAAGATAAAACATTTATATAAAAAATTGATAACATATTTTAATTGTTTATTATACTTTAACAATAATTTGATAAGTTTAATAATAAATGTTGATAAGAAATACTAAAATATAACAGATTATAAAATGTATAGGCTAATGACAAGGTAGAGGAACGATTTCAGTAATTGAGCGGGTATAAACACCACTACTACTCCTAACTTGAACTACTCTAACTTTGCCGTCATGTCCAGGACTTGTACTTATTATACGGCCAATAGGCCAATGTAATGGAGGTGTATTGTCCTCTTTCAATAAAACTATTGTATTTAATTCAATATTTGGTCGTTATTTTGACCATTTTTGTCTTTTTTGTAGGTCTGACAAAAATACAGAACTTATCTTTCATCTCTGCTATTTGCTTAAACAATTTAGTTGCCTTGACATTTGCAATATCGTTATATGGTTCTGGAAAAGATGTTAAGGCATCGCCAATTAAAAAATGACCGCAGCCAATATAAGATATATCAGAGCTATCATCTGTGAGGGTAAGAAGTGGCCTCGAATTAAGTACAGCTTCGATCTGTAGCAATACTGTCATGTACTCTTCAAACGTCAGACAGTGCGACCCGATAACCCTACGAATGTGATGCTTTTATAGATCCCTTCATAAACCTCCAAAATGGGGTGCATGAGAGGGTATGAATTTCCACGTTATCTCCAACCGAGCAGACGACGAAATGATCTCTTGTTTGGATATCTCAGATTGAAACAATGTGGCTAATTGCCGTAACTAATTTTTGGCACCAACAAAGTTTCTCCCATTGTCACTATGGATCACGGAGCAACAACCACGTCGTGCAATAAAGCGTCGCAAAGCTGACATGAAGGCTTCTGTAGAAAGACTCGTTGCTAACTCAAAATGAATTGCCTCAGGCGAACAAACAAATAGCCATACAGGCGAACAAACAAATATATGCCTTTATGCGCGGAGCCTTTCTTAATCTACTGGACCTTAATTCATTCAATTGGACCTGCAAAATCAACACCTATCACCTGAGAAGGTCGATAGGCAGTGACCCTATCCTTAGGCAAGCTTTCCATCAATTGTTCAGTACTGGCTGCTCTGAATCTAGCGCATTTCACACACCCATGAATGATTCGTTTTATTGTGTTTCGTCCGTCAATAGGCCAGTCTTATGTTCGCATACCTCAGTCTTATGTTCGCCAATGTTGTTTGTGTGCCAGCATGAAATAACCTCTCATGTTCCGTGCGAGTCAGAAGGTCAGTCACTAAATGGTTTTTGGGCAATATAATGGAATGTTTCTGGTCATAACTTATGTCTGCGTTTTCCAATCTTCCACCTACTCTAAGCAAGCCTTCGGCATCCACAAAAGGATTTAATGACTTCAGCTTGCTGAAGTTGGTGTCAAGTTGGTTACCAGAACTTAACTGTTCAGCCAAATTGCCAAAAACCTCTCTTTGAGCTAAATAAACAATGCGTCTAGAGGCCCTCTCCAACTCGCCAACTGACAATGACCCTAAACGCCTGGAGCTCCTATCTAAACGACGCATTTCTGGCCACCGAATCCAATAAGCAACCACCCTTACTGCTTTATTGAAGGTAGAACATTTTTCTAAAGCTAACTTCAAATGCTCATTATAAACAGTAACAGTCGTTGCTGTTAATACTCGGCACTCTGGAATCGCTTCTGTGCAGTCTCAAAACCCCTGAAGGATCCTGCAACAACCTAGCTGGCCCATGCCACCAGAGATTATAACCAATTAATTCTAATGGTGTTTTTACACCTTTGGCTACTATATCGGCCGCATTATCTTTGCTGCAGTCATGTCTCCACACTGTGCCTGGCGTGTCCAAAATCCAAAATTTCCGTAACCCTGTTGCTCACAAACATTTTCAATAGGGAAGGATCCGTCTTCAACCAGGCAAGAACAATAGTTGAGTCACACCACAAGAAGGTCTCAGAGATTTTAATGCCCGATATTGTTGTTATCTGCTTATAAAGCTTTGCTAATAACAAAGCCGCAGATAACTCCAACCTTGGCAGTGTGACATTTTTCAATGGTGCTACTTTTGATTTAGAGCACAGTAAATGCGATGATACCGTTCCATCTGCATATGATGCTCGAAGATATATACATGCCCCATATGCAAGCAACGAAGCGTCTGAAAACCCATGGCTTGTATATTCACAAGAACCGAATGGTACACACAACGCGGAATAGTCAGTTTATCAAGATCCGACAAATGATTTTTAAATAAATTCCACCTAACTTGCAGTTCTCGCGACAATGCTTCATCCCATTCCAGATTATGCCTCCACAACTCCTGCATAATTAACTTAGCTGTAACGGTAACCGGAGATATGAGCCCAATTGGATCATAGATCTGTACTATAGTTTATAGCACAGACCGCTTGGTTCAAACAACCCTCTGGGACTCCGCAACCGAAACCTTAATTTGTGAGATCTTAAAACAATCCTGTAGAGGATTTCATGCGAGGACAAGGGTTTTGACTGTATCTCCTTCTGAAAACAAGGCTACAGTTGAGCTTCTATTTTTTTCAGGAATTGCTTGCAACACCTCTCTACAATTGCTCGGCCACTTGTGCAACGAGAAATCACCTTCACCTAATAACCTGACAATCTCCCCTTGTATCCCAACAAGTCGTCCGAAGTGTTCGCTCCTGTGATAATGTAATTTTGGTCCAGTGTGTAAGATGTTATCCAGCGAGATACCTATAGATGACTTTGCTGAAGCATCAAACACAACTCGTATTTTACTGAAATTTCCATCTTTCACCACTGGATGGCGAGGCAGAAAATAATAATCACTCCCGACAGCTTCTTCCGGAGTTAACACAATTTGCCCAGCATGCCCTAAATCAATATACTCTGTTACAAATTAGGAGTATGCTTCAAACAAGCTGACATCCCTAGCAAATCGCCTCTCTAAATTCAAGAATCTATGTTTTGCAGTAAAAAATGATGATCCAAGCTTTTCGACCTGGTCCTCTACAAACGGCAAGGCCACCTCAAATTGGCCATATTCAAGGCGTGTAACATTGGCCATAAAATGATCTTCACACTGCTTATCTGAACCCGTCATAGCATTGTTCGAAGAAGTTTCTTCTAACTGCCAATACTTCGTCGAACTATTGTGAAGATCCTCATTAGAAATAAGACCAACGTGTACATTACCTTGAAGTTCTGCCTTAAAGACACCAGAAATCAACCATCCGAAAGAGCTTTTCCTTGAAATAGGAAGATGATTTCCTAGCCTAATACATCCTTGCTGCAAAACATCAAAATATATTTCGGCTCCTATCAGCATATCCACGTTGCCAGGCACATTGAATGACGGATCTGCCAACGAGACATTGTCAGGAATCTTCCGGCCTTCATAATCTATAAATACAGATGGTAATGCATGTAATTCTATCCACAACCACACAATTGATGTTTCTAGAGAACGCTCCTATCCTAGATTTGACAGTCAACTTTACTGCCTTATTGCACAAAAAGCTTTGGACTTGCAAAACGCTCAGTCTATGTACCTCTGAATCAGTGGAACATTTCAGTTTCGCCAAAAGAGAATTAGTTATTAAATTTATCTGAGACTCACTGTCTAAAAGTGCTCTCACCGTATGTTGTGCTCCCCCCGCGTCAATGACAGTAAGCGAAACAGTTGATAACAAGGTCTGTACACCTGTGTTGCTAGCCATACAAACCGTGCTACTTTGAGAAGTACTGGGCACAGGCTCAGGGTCCTCATGCAGCAAGGTATTGTGAGAGGCTTTGCATTTTCCACAGGTGTATCTGAATTTGCACTTGGCCACACTGTGTCGAGTTGCCAAACAACGGATACATATCCCATGTTTATTAATAAAGCTCTTTCTAGCTACTATATCTAATGTTTTAAAATTGGGACACTTATATAAGGCATGATTCTCCCTTTTACAAAGACTACATGACTGTGTAGGCCTCTTGACAATGGTATGAACACTCTTTGTTGACGCTGGTTTGCTGTCTGAACTACAAGAATGTTCCAAAAAAAAAGTAAAAAAATTCCACTAAAGATGGTAACTGTCCTGACGTTCTACACAGATTCCAGGCAACCTTCGTCCCTTTATCAAGTTTCCTACTCAGCATGAACAGCAAAATTACATCCCAATGTTCGGCAGGTTTATATAGGACCTTTAATGACTGTATCTGTTGTCTTGCACTATTTAGAAGGGTCATCAGATTTTCAAAACTTCCTTTATTAATAGCTTCTCATTAGTAATACTGATTGTGGAGATTAAGTTTGAAGCTGAATTTGTGAGTGCGCCTCTTGAAAAGTGCAATTTTTGTACAGGTGCTAACTTGGAATTATTGTGAATTAAACTATTGAAAATATCTATAAAGGCTGTCCACATTCATTATATTCCCCATTGAATTTATGTAATATGATATCGGGCAATTTCACATCTATCGAAGTGTGAGCACCTTTCGCAATAGGTTTCTGATGTTGGTCAATTATTGTTTCTATTTCCGACATCATATGAAAATATAGCTCTGAGTGCTTAAGGTACTCTGCAGTATGCGTACCTGATGGGCTGATTGCTTCCAACTGTACATAATTTTCGTCCCAATCGTGACTTCTCTCAACTAGTTTTTGTTTACGCACCGATAACTTTTTAATGTTGTTGCCCTCACTAAAGCTACTGATATATTTATGAATTGCATCAAATGATGCTTTAATCATCCTTTGCGTACTCTCTAATGAAACTAAGTCTACCATTATGATTGCAAATATCAAGTAACCAAACAAATCAAGGCAAATATAAAGAGACTTTTGAAATAAGGTACTCTATAGCTGTGGTACAATTAAACAATATATAAGTAAGTAACAACAAATAACTATATGCAACAAGTAAACAAATAAATTTTGAATTATAAAAACTTATTGTTAAAAAAATGTTCTTTGTACATATGTAAACTTATAGATGTCAAAATAACACTCACGACTCGTGTATAGGCTATACACGACCAATTTCCTTCTCCTCTTCACGTGATAGTAGAAGTTAAACAGCAAATATCCTCTCCAACAAAGCCAAAAAACTGCTTGAGGGTGCTGAGTTTTACGTGGACATGGAACCGGCAATTAGAACAATCCTTGGGCAGCGACGTGTATCCTAACCTCAAATTAGGCACCTACAAATCTTCGAAAGTTGTTGATTAAAGCGTCCGAAAGCTAGCCCCAGGTAATTCAGATGCTTCTTCTTCTCTATGATTATCGAACGACACAGAAACTTTCATGTGCCGCATGCGTAAACAAATTATAACCAAGTACACACCGCACTATTTTTACAGGCTTTAAATACCTCTCAGCCGTTACGATGGACCATTTATGGAATAAAGAAACGCTGGATGTATTATTTTAATATATATTTATTGCGATCTTTGTGCTTCGACGTTTTGATGAAGAAGAGAGTCAACAACACAATATACAATTCGCACATCGGAGCATATACATGTTGAAGGTGGCGCACACATGCTAGCAACCTATCAGCCATAACGCTCGTTGTTGACAGTTCACAACGAGCGCGCGAAACTTAAATTATAAATTTTAATGACAATTTTGTCCAGTTGGGATACATATAAATGTCTCAATTTATAATAATTTCAGACATTGATTGCGGTGTATCCTGGGTCCGCTGCCATGACTGTCACTTCACTATCCACAGCTTATATTCATTTACAGTAATAGACACTGGAGTATTATCTAGTAACTTTTTATAGTCGTTTGCTAGTTGTCTTAAGGTGCGTCCACACCTAACGAACGAACACGAACGAACATGTCGAACAAGAAAATACAAAGAAGAACGAACAGGAACACGAACGAACGCGAAAAATTCCAAACAAACTTGAACAAGCGCTTAAAAGCAGTGAGCGCTTGAATTTTCGTTGTTCGTAGATGTTCCGTGAAACGTCAATTTTATTATTGATATGGATGTAAGCTTTAATCATACGGCATTTTCACTGGTTTTGTGTGATTTTTGTTCGTGTATATTTTGTAAATATACTGTAAATAAATTATTCAATTAATTTCACTCAGTTTTTGTATTTAATATTTATATTTTGAGTCGTTTTCTTTCCTCAGCATTCATATTCGGAGCAAGCTGAACATTCCAGGCTTGAGCTAACTATACTCAATTTTCAAACTCTCATCCTCAACATATATTTTGAATGCTGTGTATGATAACAAGTTTAATATTTACTTGTAAAGACTGCCATTTCTTCTTTACAGCAGCTTCTGACATCCCAAACGTTTTGCCTACACTTTCCCAAGCATCGTTTTTTTCTAATAATTTTATAAAAAGGGTCTTTGGTCTCCCATATTATAGGAAACTTTTCTATTTCATTTATGAATGATAAAATTACGTCATTTGACCATTCCGTAATTTATTCAAAATTTTCAAACTGTACACAATAATTAAAAGTAAATATTATTAAATTATTAAAATTATTATTAAATTATTAAAAAATTATTATTAAATTATTAAAATTATTAAAACAAAAATGTTCGTTTGCGTTCGTTGAGACGTCCACACTGCAAATACGAGTACCAACACGAACGAACAATTCCCTTTGATGTACCGACAAGTTGCGGAACATTGCTCGCCATGTTTGTTTATGTTCGTTCGTGCTCGTCGTGGCGTCCACACTATGCTGTTGCCGTTCGTTCTGGTACGTTCGTTTATGTTCGTTCGTGTTCGTTCGTTAGGTGTGGACGCACCTTTACGCTTCAATGTCTTTATTGTTATATTCGGTTTTTGGCATGGAAACATTCAGCTTAAATAAATTAAGTATATCAGGAGACAAGTGATCCTGGAGATCGCTGATTATTGAATCTTCAGCAGACTGAGCAGGTTGATTATTGGCTCTATGTATCTGTTTTGATACTAATCTCGGACGTTTAATTTCTATTATAACTGACAGCTACTTCTGTAACGTCCAAATTTTCTCTTTTATCTCTTAGAACACTTAGTATCATTAAAAGCATCTGTACCTTTTTTGAAATCGGTTAAGCTTGATTGCAGAGTTCTGCTTAAATATACCGTAGTAGCTGAAAAATAAAAAGTAAATTACAGTGACAATAATAAATTATACACCCACCTAATACATCACTTAAGCAGATGGAGGATATAATAAAGTCAGAACTGCGTAATGTTTGTAGGAAGCAATGTGCATTATTGGCAGTTTTATTGTATTACCAAGCAGAAATCTTCTCCAGAGCATTACTAATTTTAATTAAGTTGTCTCCTTGGAACTTTCTATCTAGCGTGTTTCACAAATACCTTGCATGACAGCTCCAAGTTCTAACTTAAAAATTGCTTAGCAGATGCATTGGCAAATGCCACAACTATTCTCATTATGCCAGATGGATTGCGGCAGGAAACTAGATTTTGCTAATTCATTATTGAAAACATGATTGTTGCATGGGCAACGTTTAGCATGGATCACACTTTTCATTAACTTCTACACTGCACCTTTTGTATTTGGTACACTAGTTTTGGCCCACTTTACCCACACACCAAGATAAATCTAAATTGTATTTGGTACACTAGTTTTGAACAATTTTTGCTAATATTTTATCTGTCAATCTAGGCTCTATGTCACCTAAATTATTGTCTTCAGATTTAAGAGCATCATATGTATCGCAAAAAGTCACAAAATGATCCTTAATAATGCCATTATGAAAATAATGTAATGAGAGGTTCAGCTGTGAGATATGTGATATATCCGTGGTTTCGTCAAACAAAATAGAAAGATATCTGGCTTCCCGCACATTCTTTAAGATAGTTTCCTATATAACTTCTGCACACACATCTATTAGCTTATTTTGCACAGTTTGCTGATGTATGTGACGTTGGCACTTGAAGATTTTAAGTGATGCTGCGATTCAATATCACCATAATCAACACGGAACTTTGAAAGAGCCATAAAATTTTATCATTCTGAACATACATAATAAATATAATAGCATAAAATAGACAATAAAAATCAGTTTTTAATTATTTTTACCTATTTTATTTAGTTTTTTGTTATATTTTTCTGATCTATGGATTTGTTTGAGTGAATCATTTACATTTTTGAAGAAGTCTGTACAATTTTCTTCATAATTTACTTTTGTAAACAATATGGCTGTTAATGTATTTATTTCTAGTCGAGTCTCTTCACTTGTCACAAAGTTATTCATCAAAAAAAATATTCTTTCTGTAGAAGCATTTGTACCATGTCGACAGAAAAAGAACTCAGACAATTTTCGTAAATTTGATATAGAAAGTTCACGATTATTAATATGAGACATCATTTCGATTGACATTTGAATTGACGCAGTGATATTATTTTTTCATTCAGAAATTTTCTCTTCCATAATGTATAATTTTCTGTATAAAGCCGATTGACGTATAAATAATAAATACATTAATAAATAAATGAATAAATAATATATAATTTCATATAATCCTCAATTTCAATCCCAGTTGGTGTTTTGTTTAATGTCACCCAGCTATATAAATCCATGTCCTGAAAAACTTATTTTTGCCTAATCTAAATAGCTATGTGCAGTATGATAAAATTGAAACTGCGTCGTCTCGGAATTGAGTACACTGCTTTGCAGATATTTTTGAAATAAAACTTCTTTAGGCGCGATATGGGTGTAAAAATTTCTTTAGGCTACACGGGTGTAAATCCGTACAAATGCAACGAAAACGCCAACGTGAAGTTGAACACTACGACGCCGTATGCGCTGATGTCGCGAGTATCCACTCCCGTCATGTCATGCGTAAGTCGAGCGCTAAACCCAATATGAACTTGCATTAATTGAATCACGTTTTTTATGTTATGTCCTCATGGAATAAGACTTTTCTTAGAGAATAAATGTGTCATGGAATATAATAAATTTATACTGAATCTCGTTGAAGACAAAATAATATCTACTGCCACGGATATTTATGTAGGTTGCCATGCGACAGATCAACAATCATACATTCGTCAGCAGTTTCACAAAAATCGGTTATTGATACCGGGGGTTTGCCGTATGAAATAATTTTAGTTCTGAATAAATTTTATATAATAACAACTAATATTGATGTAAGTGATGGCTTAGCTAATGGTTGTGTAGGAAAATTAGTGTACATAGAACGTGGCGATAATGATGAACTTCTACGTTTATGGTTTGAATTTCCTGGTAAGATAGGTAACAAAATATGAAGAAAGCTGCACATCATATTCAAACTCTTAATATCAGTAGGACAGCTGTGCCGATTCTCAGGAGATCTTCATCTATTCCAATGAATAGAAATAAAATCATATTTGTCAAAAGAAATCATTTTCCTTTAGCGTCTGCTTGTGCACTCACAATACACAAATCTCAAGGTGGTACTTTTGATAAAATTGTATATGAATACAATAAAACACATAATCAGCAGCTTCTATATGTTGAATTATCACGAGTTACCAGCATTAATGGATTGTTCATCATTTCAAAAAATTTTATCATGGAAGAAAACGGCCAGCAGGATTAATGAACTTAAAAACTGAATTCCAAAGACTTTCAACTTGTAGATTAATAACACAAGAAGAAAAATTGAGTGAGATAATAAGTTTGAACGACATTTCATTGTTTTCCTTTAACTGCCAAAGTTTACGAGCTCATTTGCCTGATCTGCAAGATAAAGTGCTACAACGTTGTACGTTTTTGTTATTTTCGGAAACTTGGATTAATAATGAAGAACGAATTGATATTCAGAACTATTACTGCGTTACTCAATACAAACGATCGGACTCAAGAGCAGGTGGTGTAGCTGTCTATCATTCATGTTCAGATACTCTTCATAATGCGACTCCTATGCAGTTTCTTGCACTGGATATTCCTAATGAAATTACACAAGTAAGTGATATTACACACACAGAATCAAACATTAATTATAGTCGTCCTTTACATTTCTCCCAATAAAAACATATCAAATATTATTAAATTTCTTCATCAGCAGTTACTTCATTTTTCTTATGAGGGTGCAAAACTTTTAAACACTAATCACAACGAGATACCATTAATTCTTGCTGGAGATTTCAATGTCAATTTTCGTTCAGAAGAATCTCAACCATTAATTGATTTTTTAAATAATAAATTTAATTTAACAATGAATAATTCTCCATTTGAATCAACCACAAGATATGGCACGACTATTGATGCAGTTTTCTCCAGAAATGTACATAGTTTACAAAGCAAAATTTATGTCTCTCATTTTAGTTATCACAAACCTATTATATCATATATGAAATATGATAGCAATTAATCTATCGACGTTGTTTTAAACTGTGTTATTGATGTTATGTGATTATTAATAAATGATTTTTAAAATTCAAATATGATGTTTTTTTTATTTTTATCTTAATTGCCTACTCATACAATATTAAAAGTTTTACTTCAATCGCGTGTGATCCTTACGCGCACTCTTTTTTTCTTTTGTTTGAGTTCATCTAATTTTGTAGAAACCGCAGTGGAAATAAAAGAATATTGAATCTTGTTTTTCAGAACTGTTTTGAATGACATCGAAAACACTTACCGTCTCTTTCTATGTGAATTATTGCTGTGTGGAATTCCATTGCTTGACTGTGTATGAAAAGTAGCTAAACTTCATAAGGAGGATGATCAAAAAATTTAGATAAAAATAGAGGGCATTCTTCTTGCGATTGAAAATAAGATTGTAGCGGTGTAAACATTTGTAGAACTCTTTCAATGACTGCAGTAATGCTGGCCGTCTTGTTTGAGAGTAACTCAATGGCATCGAAAATTCTGTATCAACAAAGCTACAAAAGTTGTTAAGAGTTTCGGCTCTAACCTTGAAACAATTAATTCTTCAACAATTCAACATCTATCAATAAAATATCGGCAGCTGTTCTAATAGTGTTGTGGAAAATAAGACCCGCAAATCCAACTTCTATAAATCTATAGTTCAACTTTTGCTGCAATTTGCTCTGCTCTGGTTCTAAAATTTTGTTCTAAAATAGTTTTATTTCTTTATGATTGGATGCGTCAGTTAATATAGAAACAAATGCGCACCGTTTTAAATTACTGTGCAATATTTTCAAAATATTTGGAGCTAAAATGTTAGTTATAATTACTTCCGCTTTTCCGCTCCACACGAAAATTAAAATTCTAAAGTTGTTTGTAACAATTTAGATGTGCAATCCATAGATCTAAAACTATGTTTAAGACAAACAGTATGGCACGCAAAGGTGCCTTCGATTGCAGCTAACAGTTCTTCTATAGAACCCATTTTTTCACATTTTAGGAATCTCGACATAGGCGAAGTCGAAGCAACATCAGAAGCGGATATTTTACGTTTCGCAGAATTAAAATGGGTATTGAATATCATTACGGCCACCATGACTGATTGGAAAATTCGCAGCACATAAGTTGCACCTCACATCAGAATTGTTTTTTTTTAATACAATTCTATTTGTAGTTCTTTATTAAATTCACATTTTCTTTTTTTAGAATTCATATCTATAAAAACTAAATCACTATTATTTTAAAAAATGAATAACTTATAAGTTATTATAACCGAAGTAATCACTTCTTACACACCAATAAAAATCACTTAATATGAACTTAATCCTTCACCAGACACACTTGAACTGACAAAAATCTTACTGGTGAACTTCTTAGTATAAAACTATCATAATTTTATGAATTCCAAAATTCTTATCTGCATAAAAACCGGCGATTCTGTGATTGCATCAAAAGGAGAACTCTGAAAACTTTAGACCCTGTGATTTCCCATTTACTGTTCTCACAAGGAGGACCCGCACGTTGGTCGTCTGGGATTTTGATGAAATTTGGCACAGTGGTAGATTTTATGCCCAAACTGACCGCGGTAAAACATTAGAGGCCTATGAAAAGCGGTTTAATTATAAAAATTAATTAAAGTTTGCATTTAAGCAGCGCATTTTACACATATCATGGAGCGTTCTCGTTATTATTATTAAAGCGTTATTATTAAAACTGATCGAGTCCTTAAATGCTACACCTTATGAAAAGAAACTTTTAACTCTTAAATTTTTTATGACGAAGAAATAACTCGGTCATTAATCTTTAATATTTTATATTGGAATATGAACCGTCTTTCCAAAAATGTATTTCAATTTATAATAATACTAACAAAACAAGATAAATAAAGTAAATGCAGTCCGTATTTCGGAAACCTACTTAAAGACAAACAAAAAAGTACATATTTCGGGTTATATATTATTCGAAGGGTCGTACTGATGGCTTAAAGGAGGTCACGGCCATAGTTATAGAAATTAGTATTAAAAACACGCAAATAAATCTACCATTATTAACACGAGCAGAAACAACTGCTTTTAAATTAAATATACTGGTAATTGTTAAAATATAAAGGCTTTTTCTATATTCAATAGGATCATTCCAGTATTTCTTCTTCTTGCTGAATTAGAATGGATATAGGATGATTGGTTGAGTGATTATTTTTAAATCGATATTGGTGATCAGGAATAATATTATTGGAAATTAAGAAGTTCGATAGTCTGATATAAATGACCTTTTATATTATTTTACTAATGCAACTTAGTAGACTGATTGGTCTATAACTTAACGGTAAGTCAGCATCCTTGAGATGCTTTTTAATATGAATAACTTTGGAGGTTTTCCACACAGCTGGAAAATAGTTATATTTTATTATTGCGTTTGTAATTTTTGTTGAAAGTATTATTGGTTTTCTATTTAAATTTTTTACTACAGTATTGGACCCGACTACAGTCAGGTCCCGGCGAACTGCTGTTTTTCTTGTTTGATAATATGTTTCATTTCTTTAGGTAGGGCTCGCCCGTAGGTAAGCGGTTAAGAGCGACGGGACTTGTTTCAGAGGTCCCGAATTCGATACCCACTTCGAGCAGCCTGTTGTCAGACAGCAGTGACAAGTTGTCACTGACAACAATTTTCATTCGGAAATATAGATAGCAATATGTTTCCAAGCCAAAACAGCCCTAATACAGCATTGCATCTTTATTACAGTAATTGTAATAATAAAACAAATCAATCAACAGCAATAAAAAATTATAAATTTCTATAAGCTATTATGCTAAATTTTACAAATAAACACAAACAAATATACAACATGAAAAATTATGTGAAATGGTTTCATAGTATTCGAATCTCTCCAGCGAGAGATTTACAAATAAGTGCTAAGTTGTATCAGTGGGCCATTTTCGTTTGAGTCTTCTCATTGGAGGTGCATTGAGCAAAGATGTAACTAAATCGTTCGAGTGAAACTCTAATTTTAACAAGTGAGTGTTTTTTCTGTTATTAATAACATCTTGAACAAATGGAACTTGGAGATCGGTCTGAATTATATAATTTGAGACATACCAAAGAGCGCATGTTATTGTCCTAGGTGATTTTGACTGGATTCTTTGAATCATTGCAATGTTAGATTTCCAAGCGCTGCCCCATATTTCGGCTCCATATGTCCAGATCGGTTTGAGTATTGTCTTATAAATAAGTATTTTGTTTTCCATAGACAATTTTGACTTTCTCCCAATAAACCAGTTAAGCTCTTGGGATTTCAATCTAATTTGTTGAATTTTATATTTTATATGTGTTCTCCAAGTCAATCGCCTATCTAGATAATTTCCAAGATACTTTACGGATTCAGACTGTGGTAGCTGTTCATTGTTGAAATATACTGATGGGAATGTATCTTTTCTCAGAGTGAAGCATATGTGCTGGGATTTAGATTCGTTTATTTTAATTTTCCATGCATTTGTCCAGTCTTCAATAATATTATGGTGGGATTGTAATTTATGTTGAGCTCGAATTGGATCTTTATCTATAGCTAGAATGGTAATATCGTCGGCGAAATTTGCTATTGTTGAGTTAAGTCTAGTCGAAAAATCGTGGGTATACAATATATAAATAAAAGGAACTAGCACGCTGCCTTGAGGAACACCAGCTTTCATAATATTAGGTGGGGTTAATGCCATATCTACTCTGATTTTAAATTGTCTATTCCTCAAATAAGATTCAAAAAAATTAGCATATGCTGGCAATATTTTTTGTATCTTCTGGATAAGTCCTTCGTGCCACACCTTGTCGAAGGCTTGACTTACATCAAGGAATGCTGGAGAGCAATATTCTTTAGATCCGTATGCTTTGTTGATAGTGTCTATGGCACTGCTGGATTGTTGAGTGACCTTTGCGGAACCCAAATTGATATTCAGGAATGATATTATTAACTGCAAAAATATCTTCCAATATAAATCTCTCAAGAACTTTAGATAAACTTGGTAAAAGACTAATAGATCTGTAAGAAATTACTAATTTTAAATCCTTACCCATTTTTGGAACCATTTTAATAACAGCAGTTTTGAAAGCTGATGACCAATAACTGAGTCTAATGATAGAATTAAATATATATGTTATAAGAATATATTCCTTTTTGGTAAGTTCTTTTAAAATTTTTGAAGAAATTTGATCAATTCCAGGTGACTTTTTGTTTTTCAAGGCCTGAATAGATCTATAGACTCTTTTGACAGTGAAGAATTTAGTAGAAAAGTTCTGGGTGCTTTTAGATTCATCTGCAGACAATTGCAAAGGAATATTAGTATTAGATATGTTAGGCGAAAAAACAGAGCACAAATAAGTTGAAAAAGGTCGGCTTTTTCATATTCACTTCTTGCCCATGAATTATTGCTCAAATTTATTCTGATAGGTAAGTTTGCAACTGTCGGTCTTTTCTTACATCGCCTTCAGACTGAATTGTCGAATCTGTTAAGATTTTTAACGTAGTTATTAAAATTACTTTCATTATATTCTCTAATTTTTTGTTTTAGGCTATTGCTTATATTATTATAAGTTCTCTTATTTAAAGGATAATGTGATTTTTGCCATATCCTTCTAGCCACGCGTTTCTCAGAAATTAATCTTCTTATTTCTAAAGTAGTTGAGGGTACTTTTCTGGTTTTAATGTGATCAGGGGTAGATAATTTAGCTGAGTGTTGTAATGTTTCTCTAGATTATTCAAAGCTTTTTCTATGGGTCAGTAGGAGATTTAAGTCTAGTGTTTAAGCTAATTTTACCATCTTTTGTATGCCGAAATAAGTTCCAGTTGTTACTATTGTTGTGTAGCACAGAAAATTTAGTTTTAGACATATAGGTAGAATTTATCGAATCTATTACTGGAGAGTGGTCTGAAGATAAGTCATAGTTAGGCTCGTATGATTCACTAATTCCAGAAAAAATAAAAAAGTCCAATAGATCTGGTATACGTGCTGGATCGGTAGGCCAGTAAGAAGGTGAACCTGTAGAAACTACATTAAAATTATTCTGTTGGATGATATTGTTTAATACTCTGCCTTTAGGATTCACTAGTAGAGAGCCTCATTAAGGATGTTTGCTATTGACGTCACCACCGATGAAAAATTTAGGTCCAAGAGTTTCAAAAAATGCTTGGAACTGTTCGTCTTAAATGCTATGTCTTGGTGGGCAGAAAACTGCTGATATTGTTAGATCACAAGAGAAAAAATTCACTTTTATTGAAGTAGCTTGAATGTGGATTTCACTAAAATTTGTCATCGGATAATGTGAGATGTTTGACTTAACAATAATTGCAGTGCGGATTACCGCTTGAGGAGTTTGATACGTCGTGTAGTAAGGAATGACAAAATTAAAAAAAATTAAATCAAAAATAGTGAGTGAAATGAGTCTCGCTCACTAATAGTACATCGATTTTATTACGTGTTAAAAAAAACTTTTAATTCGTCCTTATGCTGAGATATAGCCCATTGGCATTCCATAATACTACTCGAATAAATTTACCCGTTATTTGATTTTGTTTACTAATACAGAAAGCACGTTTATTATCATGCCATTCCGTTGCATAACTTGCTAAAACAGTTTTAAATTCTTTTAATAGAACTGATAATATATTGTTGATTTGATTGTTGTCTTCGTTATGATTCATAGATTGTTCGGGCCTAACCGCCTGTGAATAGCTCAAATGTTGAGAATGTAAAGGTTTGTTTACCTGAGATAAGCTGCGTTCAGGCTTGTGCAGAGCTGAACTAGGATTAGAATTAAATTCAGTTACGGCATTAAATTTATTGTTCTTATTAACAAGACTTTGATAGTATTCACATTTAGAGTAATTGGAGTTATGGGGGCCGTCACAAAAATAGCACGTACCCGGAGCTTCTTTAGCTTTAGTGCAGAGTTGATATATGTCCACCACATCTTAGACAAACAACGGGCCGGTTACAATAGGATTTTGAGTGACCATACATTTGACATCTTCCACATTGTATAATTTTGGAAGGTGGATTCTCAAAATGGATAATTTGATTGAATATTTTGTTTACCTTGAATATTGCTGAATTGTTGTTAGATGGCTCTAAGTCAATATAAAACATATTGAGTGGTTCTTTACTTTTTGGGTGAATAACATTTATTATACTTCGTACTCTGTGTCCATTTTTTTCGATTTCGAATTTGATATCTGCAATATTGGTAGTATGATGAATATACTTAAGTACGACTCTATACGCTCGTTCGAATTTCATCTGATATGTATGGAAGACTACTCTAGTTTCACGTAAGTAGTGTATTAATTTCCTATAGCAGTCACTAACTATCACATTAATTTTGACACTGTTGTTTGTCATTGTTTTTGATGAAAACTGGTTTGAATTTAAAGTAGAATTAATACTTCCGATCATTTGTCATTGCCATTGTGCATAGTTTCTCACACCATAGATAAATATTGGCGGAATGTCGTTTTTTATTGGAATGTTAGGTAAATTGTCATCCCGATTTATAGATGTTTCATTAGTATTCAGGACGCTAAATCTATTTGTTGTTTTGATATTCTGATTAATAATTTTACCCGTTCTTCTTTTTTTAAAGCCGTGTTGAACTAACTGCCAGGGATTAGGGTTTGCTCTAATGTAGCAGAGGAGTCCATGGCTGATGTTGATAGAGTTAAGTTCATTGCCGATGTTGATTGAATTGTGTTCATAGACGAAGTTGATTAAACTGTTAAGTCGATAATTGCTGACGCATTGCAACTGTTAATGTTGTTTAAATGATTTTGAACAAAAACTGAATTCGTAGTTGATTCGTCACATAGTATTTGATTGGTTTGAAGCAATGGCGGAATTAAAGATTTACTCCCTTCCGAAGGAGCATTAGAAACAAAACAAAAAAAAATTATATTAAATGTCTGCTATATCACTTAGTAGATAAACTTCACTTTAACCGAAAAATAAAAATCACTTTTTAGGCAAATAATACTTCACAGTATATAATAAACGATAGGTCTTCACTCGACAAGAGCTCAACCGAGAGTAATTTGCTGCTTAAAGTTAATATTTTTATCAACAAAATCACGAAAGATATTCTAGTTAGCATATTTAAAATTGTATTTTGTATGACATTGAATGTGTTTAATGTTATGATAAGAGATTGTGTAAGTATTACCGGATTGTGATCTGAGTTTGTTTTAGAAAGTGCATATAGCAGGTAAGGAGTTTTGATGTTTTTTAGCAATGCTAAACAATGACAGAAGCTGATTGAGTATTATTAAATGAATAGTTAGTAGGAGATGTTGTATAATAAAGAGTAGTAGAATTGACATTATTTTAAATGAAGTTATATAGAATTCGTTCATTTTTGTTACTATTGGTACAATTCCATAAGCTATGACGTGCGTTAAAATCACCGGCAATTAGTAAATTATCACTAAGATTTGAAATTGTATTTAAATCATCTATCATTGGTTTATTGTTCGGCAAATAGGTGGAACAGACAACAATTTCTGTATTGTTCAGCGAAAGAACACACATATGAGATTTGATACAGGAACAATTGAGTAAGCTATCTTTTATGATGATACATATTCCTCCTGTTGGAAATATAATTTTGTTATCGGGCCTCAATAATGTTTCTGAAATCAAAGCTAAATCGATATTATGATACAAAAGAATATGTTTAAGTTCTACAATGTTTTTCTGCGGCCGCCAAGCGTTTCTCAACTACAGACTATTTTTCTAGATAATTTATCAAATACGGCTGTAAAGGCTGATTTTGTTGTCAGTCAAATACTGGTAAAAACTATTTTTTGCAGGAATAGCATTTCCTGATAAAATAAATATTAACTTAAATATTAGTTTAACAATATAGCAAGAAAAATTGAGAACTTGTCCGAGAACATAGCAATAACGCATTTCCAAATTTAAAATAATGAAATAAGTATGTTTTATAAAGTTGCGAGGGTTAAATCACCGTAAATTTAACTATTATTTGTTTTTATTTTGTATTAGTTTTTATATACGCCTATAATATACACTCGTAATTATATAAAATTTATACTTTTTTCAACTTTGTATATTTGTTCTTTTTTTGTTGCAATTTGTAATTTTGTTGCAATTACATTATTTCGCACTCAGTCAATGAATCTTTTTGACTTAATATTATTTCAGACTTTTGAGTTTATAAAAAATCTTCAATTTTATTCAGAAAGAAAAAGCAATTTTATTCAGAAAGAAAAAGCAATTTATTATTTCATGGGGTACAACCGTAATAATTTTTTAAATTTTGTTTTTCATTTGAATTTTTTTAATGCGGAATGGAAAACTACATACAACTCCAAATTACACTCTCTTATTCATAATAGTCATTTTAGCGCGATAATCGATCAATTAACAATTATCGTCTTTTTGTGAACGTTTTTATAGAAATTCTTTCAAGACTTTTCTGAGCTTTTAGAAAAGCTTAAATTTTCCCCTCTATCCGCTGCAACATTTTAAAAAACATTCTTAGATATTGGCAACGAAATGGTTACCTTCGATAAAATTAACTGATTAGCAGGCTTATCCTATTGTA
>NW_020539622.1:0-43841 GCF_003426905.1 Ctenocephalides felis
ATTTTCATTGATCATGTTTTTATTTGGTTGTGTTATTCCTTAACACAGCTTGTATGTATTATTTCCCCTGATGAAGAGTTAGAATGAAACTCGAAACGTATGGATCTATTAGAATTATTTTTAGAAACATATTTTAGTTTTCTTTTTATTTCATTATTTTGATGGATGCTGCTGGTAAGAAATATTTTGTTTAATCAGCATATGTACCACTATTTGAAAAATTATTTAACACACAGACACACATACCGGTACACACACACACACACATATATATATATATGTATATATATATATATATATATATATATATATATATATACAGTACAGGCCAAAAGTTTCCGGACACATGAAAAAAATCTCATTTTCTGAGTTTTTAGCTATATTTTTCATATAAAAATAATTTTATTCAAGCTAGTTTTGTACATTCTACGTAGTATTAATATTTAGTGACTGATTTGTAACCAATTTGTGAGAAATGATGGACTAATTAGCAATGAAAATGTTAAAATGTCACAGTCGATTTTCCTGAATATGACCACCCTTTGCTTTGATCACTGCAGCGCATATTTTTGGTAATCTTTTGACGAGTTTTTGCAATGTTTGCGCAGGTATGTTCTTCCAGGACTCGTTAAGGCAATTTCACAAGGCAGCAAGGCTGGTTGGATGCAAATCAGTCAGACAAATGCACAACAGTTTTATTGGATCAAGATCCATTATTTGAAGTATTTTTTCGTCTTTTTTTCGCTTCAAATAATTGGCACAGAGTCGGGAAGTGTGTTTAGGGTCATTATCTTGTTGAAAAATAAATTTTGGACCAATTAAATTAAGACCAGATGGAATGGCGTGGCGCTGAAGTATGGTATGATACTGTTCTTTCTTTATAGTTCCATCTATTTTGACAAGCGATCCGACTCCATTAAATCTAAAACAACCCCAAGCCATTACTGAACCACCACCGTGCTTCACCTTTGGCGAAATACACTTAGAATTGAATCTTTCATTACCCTTCCTACGTCGATGATTTCCGAAAAGTTCGAATTTTGACTCATCCGTCCATAAAACTGATTTCCATTGATCGATGGTCCAATTTAAGTGGGTTTTGGCAAAATGCAATCTCTTTTGTTTATTTACTGTTCGCAGAAGTGGTTTTTTGAGTGTCCTGCACAATCGCCGGATCTTGATCCAATAGAGCTGTTGCGGGACGAGCTTAAATGCCTCGTGAAGGATTTGCATCCAACCAGCCTTGCTGCCTTGTGAAATTGCCTTAACGAGTCCTGGAAGTACATACCTGCGCAAACATTGCAAAAACTCGTCAAAAGATTACCAAAAATATGCGCTGCAGTGATCAAAGCAAAGGGTGGTCATATTCAGGAAAATCGACTGTGACATTTTAACATTTTCATTGCTAATTAGTCCATCATTTCTCACAAATTGGTTACAAATCAGTCACTAAATATTAATACTACGTAGAATGTACAAAACTAACTTGAATAAAATTATTTTTATATGAAAAATATAGCTAAAAACTCAGAAAATGAGATTTTTTCATGTGTCCGGAAACTTTTGGCCTGTACTGTATATATATATATATATATATATATATATATATATATGTATAATATATAACGCGGTAAATATCTTTATATATTACATACACGAACTCTGTCCTATAAACCTTTGTCAGAAAAACAATTTGTCATTATTTGGCCATTACTTGGTGTTTCCTATAAACCATTTATTTTAATTACAAAAAGTGTGCGGCGTATGTAAAAATCCATTTGCTCTCTTATCAGTCATTTGAATAAAATTCTAATCATCTAACTGGAAATTAAATTGTATTTCATAATATGCCCTTGCATGTGTTCTTATCACTATATTTTCATTAATGTAAGAAATGCATATTGAACGCTATTACATTTTATAATGCATTTTTTCTGCGCAAATATCGTGCGATATCTTATTACACTTTTTTAGTTTCCTTATTATACTGATTAAATCTTTAATATAACGTGTTCCTTAAGGTCATGGAAAATAATTAATCATGCACCTGCCGAGTGCCGAGTTGTTCTTAAATTGATGTTTTAATGTGGCATTTGGGAAGCTTATGAGTATTTCAAATGCAATATATAATTTAACTAGTGGTGTATGGCATCGTGCCTTAAGGCAAATTGCTGGAACTTGCCGTACCACAATGAACTATCCAAAGAATATTATATGTTTTGAAATAGATTATTATAAATACTATAACATTATATAATATTTATGAGATTCATAAAAACTATAATAATATCGCTTAACAGTTCTGTTAAGGTCATGACTAGCATCCCGTTTTGGCTTGAAGTTGAGTTCTGGAACACCCTGTATATACATTTGTACACATATACCCTGTATATAAATTACTGTTAAATTATTTCAATTAATATAAATCATAATGGAATACAGAAACACAATGTGTTACGGATATCGAACATTAAATTTAACCGAAAATGAATGGTATTATTAAAATTATTAATTGGGACCCATTAATACTTTAGTTTATAATATTAATGCAATAAGTAGCATTTAATGTATGTGTGTTACATAAATATATGAAAATAGGATTATTTAGATTTATATAAATCCCAGAACTTAATATCTAGCCGAAACCGGGGTTTCTGAAAAAAGAAAAATTCACGGTTTCAAAATTTACGTGAACAATATTGATAAAAATTAACCAAAGTATAGGAAAAATGATCATAATTTTACCCATTAGAGTAACGCAAAATAGCTTTTTTTTACTAATTTTATTCAGGATAATTAAGGTGAATACTTACACCTCATTTTGCCTTGACGTTAAGTTCTGTGGTACACTCTAAATATATATCTTATATATATATATATATATATATATATATATATATATATAATAGTAATGGGTGATGCTGCCCTAGGGCAGGTCCGTGAGCTGGGTTACACTCATGATTTATAAATGTTAATTCCTTCTACACGGTTATTCGAATTTTGATAAATCTTTTTGAAGTTTGTTAAGAGAAATTTTCCGAATTTAAATGATTATAAAAATATAATAATACTGTAGAAATAAATAAAAAAAATGCAAAAAAACATATCATTGTCTGACGTTGAAAAGATTTTGATAGAACCTGCCAGAACTGCCATTTCACTTGAAATTTGAATTTCGGTTAAAAATGAGCCTAAACATTATTAGAATATAATATATTCATGATTATAAATAACAAAAATGCAATTGCCTTGATTATTGCCTAAAAGCAGCTAAATATGCATTAAGTAAAAATAATAGAAGATACAGTATATGTTTGATAGATGAAATTATATCATTTAGTTTGAGATTATTTTTTTAAACTTATGAATGTCATATTCTGCTTTACTTTACTAAATTATTTCAAAATACAAAAAAAAACAGATTTTGAAAAAACACAAAAAAAAAATTATTTGGTTGGCATTAGATATGAAATATTTTGTTAGTTGATCGTGTATTGATTGTATCGTACAGTTGATTAAGAATTAAGATATTATAATTACTGAAAACCAATTGAAATATGGTACGAGATTGTAAAAATTATAGGCAGCATTAATGAAGCAATTCTTTTGGGTGGAAAAATTTACCGTTATATTGGACTTTTAGCCCCGGATACTATAATAGTATAATTCTTTTTAAATCTGTTTGAAAGACTCCCATTTCCGAAACGTATATCTTATGTTAAGACCATAACTGAATCAAAAAGGCAGGGCATTAAATAGGATATTATAAAGTATAGGTTGGAATATTAAATCTTGAATTATAGACGTGGGCACAGGACAACGTCTGTCGGGTCATCTAGTATATATATATATATATATATATATATATATGTCTGTGTGTATATATGTATAGTTGTTTAAAAAAATGAATCTTGAAATGATTTTTCTTTCTCTAAATCGTGACAGAACTTTTAATGGATCAGAGAACAATAACTGAAGTAAATCATTAAATAGAATAATATCGCGATAACTTTAAAAACTTCACGCTTTTATATAAGTATTTAAGCTCTTTGCTTCAATAACACTTTGAGCGTTAAAAGTTCAAAGCTTTAGAACTTCCAACGACTTGTTAGCTTATGATGGAAGAAGATAAATCTGATCTGTCAAAGATTAAGTACAGAATTATTATACAAAGTTTTTGTCGGCTTCAATTTGAAATTTGAAATCTCGCCACTTACAGTGCCATTGCCATTCAAGTTATCGCCTTAATCAAACCGTCGACTGTCATAAAATCTTATATTTTTCTTGAAAGCATTACGAGCTGATAAGCGATTTGGGTATAAAGATATTTTTCTCGACACAAAGTTGTAGAGTTGTAATTTGTATAAAAGATTTTATCATTCATCCTAAGAACGTAAGATGGATGTCATAAAAACAACATAATAAATGTTGGAAATATTATACAATCTACTTGTATATTAGAGTAATGCAAAATTTAATTTCAAGTATTAAAGTTTACGAAATGATTTAAATGGGTATATTAGTGTTGCACCTAATTTAGAGTTATGTACAAAATGGTTTTTATCATAAATAAGTTTTTAGCAGCTTTGAGCAGTGAGGTCTTAAATTTGTGTTTTTTTTTAGTTTTTCTCTTCTTTTTAAATATAAAATAGTTTAGTTTTTAAACAAATTAGTTATGTTATGTTTTTTATATAGATTTAAGAGAATATTCAAGTTTTTCAAAATTTCAAAATTACTTAAAAATATTTGTTATAAATATAACAATTAAATATTATAATTTTCGTAAATATTGTTTACTTCGACTTAAAGCTCAGTAGTTATAAGTATTTTGATTTTATCTTTTTAATATTTGGTTAAATAATGGCTGTTTTCTGCAATTAAAGTCACTATGCAATTAATAAGTAGTACGTACATACATAGCATAGAAATAACACACACACATATTATATATATATATATATATATATATATATATATATATATATATATATATATATACATACATATGAGCATTACGCACATTTTAAATTCAATCAATGCGACAATTTTAACTCTTCTCGAATTTCGAATGAAAACTCACATTTCATTCGTCAAAAAGCGAAATTCTATCTTTTTCGATCGAAAATTCAAATTTCACTTGTTATTTTAAAAAATGTAACGCCGTTTCAATGGGAGAAATTTTTCATATTGTGTTTGTCAATGTTTTCTTTGAATTTACAAACAATAATCTAATGTTTAAGTTTGCACCTTTTGTCTAAGAATTTTTAATCTTTATTAATTTTTGTAGAATTTTTTCTGATGGTGATTATATATGTAACTTTAAATATATAGTTACAATTCTGGGAAATGCTATTTTTACTTTGAAATACATTCTTGATTTATATTATCAAATAACTTCTAATCGATACCGTGCTGTCCAAAACGCGGATTAGATCAAGAGGCCTTGTGATTAAGACTCAATTAAGTGCAAAATGTAAATCATAAATTATTATGTTCATTTCCTCCAGAAACTTGTCATTATCAGTTTTGTTCATTATAAATCAAAATTTGGTAACAAGAAGCGCAAAATTTAAATTGTCAAATGAAAGTTCCGCCGTGATTGTTTGTTAAAAATTGTAAAAATCGATTAGCAGGACAAATTTTTATATCTTCTACCGCAGTACGATATTAGGTATTTTTGTATACAATCTGTTTTACTTAATTACATCTGTCATATTAATACATTTAGTAATTGTTTTGACTTCCTTATGTGGCAATAAGGATGGATGGCACACCATTTTTTGTCCAGTCCAGTTGTAACTAATTAACTGTACTCAGACTCAGACATACCTAAGCGAGGCAATTTTGACTTGAGATCATATTTGAGATCTATAACCTCAAGTAGATATTTGATATATGACGGGAAGCTAACCAACAAACCCAGGAGGACTAATCAGGTTTGATCCATTATATAAATAAAAATTTACAAATCCGTTGAAATCTATAAAACTCAATAATCGTAAGCAATCGTATAGCAATAGCTTTCAACATCCAGCAAATCTATAAATAAGTAAAACTGAACCTCACCTGTGGTATTCGAAAAAGTCTAAGTAGATTTGCAACTTGAATACTAGTAACCGAAGATGCTGCGCCAACGACTCCAGATATAACCTTTCGAACTTGCGTCTTATTGCAGTGATATTCAGCGCCATCGATATTGCTTATTGAACCTGTAAAATATAATAATTTACTTGTAAAAACATTTAAGTAATAAGTTAAGTTTGAAATGAATATAATGTATTTCATAAAAAAGCGTGCGATTTTGAATACTATACGCCAAATGATTTGATTTTATTAGCAAATTTTTTTACTATGTTCAATTTTTATTCCTAGATACGCCACTGGGTGTTTTACTAATTTATAATCAATATTATTGTATCATATTATGTTAGCAATCTCTACTTAATTTTTTTTAGAATGAACAGAATAAAGTTAAAAAAACAATTTTGAATGCAATTTCTACATGTTATAAATCTTAGACCAAAGCAATTTATTCCAAATATCAATTCTACAAAACATTTCTTGTAAAAATAGAAAGCTAAAAGATTTTAAAAAGTATCCATTTAAAATATTTCAAATCTAGTAATTAAAATGATTTTATTTGCAAAAATCATTATATTTATTGCGTATGAATATATTTCTATTATTTCTATTACATTTCAAGGTTTAGTAGACGTTAATGATATGTAATAAATTGAGTTAGCAAAATTAAGCCGCTTGCTATGTGTGTCAATCTTTCAGTAATAATTGTGAGATGGAACAAAGCTTAAAAGGCTGCGGTGAAAAAGGCCCACCACCAATATCTCGAATCCACCACTAACAAAAGCTAGGAAATATTTCACAACAATATTTGAAAGTAGGCGGGAAAATGCATAACCAGCCATGGCCTAAAACTTAGAGACATCACAATAATTATGAGCTGAACGGCTTTATTGTAAACTTTGCAACAAACGAATTTTTTTCGTTCTCAGTCTTTTTGTTTTTGAGCACGGTTGTTTAGTTTATGAAACTTGAATATAATTTTTAAGTATACTTCATTAATTTGTTTTATAAAATCTATTGTTATTTTTAAAACAGATTCAACAGTTTTATTTCTGTAACCTCTAGAAAAGCTTTGATGTGGTTGGGGTGTAAAAGACCACCAAAACCTTTATACTGGCAAGTTGTAAATAATAAAAAACTAGTGAATAAAAATGTGCAATTAGTAAAAATACAGTTTTACAAAAGATACATTAAATTGTTTTTCCAACTCTGCTGATAAATATTTCTGACAAAATACCGGATCAAATTGTTATCTTCGTGATAAATATACCCATAAAATTTATATTTTGGTCAAATAATGTAGCTCTTACAACTTACATCGTAAAGTCCCTTTAAAATTAAAGCAAAAAATTGGACCTGTTTGCCCTTTGTTTGCTCCAATTTATCCTTCCTATTGGGTCAAAAAGATCAAGTGGCAAATTTTTGAAAAACAGCAAACAAAGACATTTTTACAATGATCAATTAATTGAGAGTTTTACTGAACATAGTCAGATAGTTGATATGTCCGAAATATAGTAATTTATTTGGTTTTCACAATAATTGCTCAAAGTGAAATTGTACCTATGCGCTCTGCCCTACCCTATATATCAAAATATTCGTTAATTATCTAAGAACTAAACTATTTCACTATACAAATAAATTGAGCAATACCAATCATATTAATGGGTCTTGAGAGATAATAAGGAGCAAACGAACCAATGGGTTCGTTCATACTGAAAGAAATTCCGAAAGGATGTTCGCATATAATAAGTAAGAAGATGGCGTACTACTCGGGCACAGAGAAGATTTAATATTTTTTCAATGGTCTCGTGCTGTTCGTTATAGAAAACTTTGTTATCTTCTACAAGAATTTTACTCGGAAAATATCGAGCTGCTCTCATAAATTCTTCGTATTTTTCTAGTATATAGCGTATTTTATTCATGTCTTTGTATCTTTCAAGGAACTTGCTTCAATGTGCATGTTTATAATAACTAAACTTTTCTTGCAGAGATGATAAATAAAATACTTTTCACTTCACACATTTTAGAACTTTATATCCTTGTGTTAGCACTTGTGAAAGCAAAAACAAAATGTGCAAAATATAAAATTCATCATTGATCAAGATACAAGAAAACTGCGCATAATATGATCCTCTATAATATAGTCTTCGTAATTCTGGTATAGTTTTTGAGATAAATAGTCATTTATGTAATTCTTTAATCCAAGGATGCAAAGAAAATGACATACAAGAACAATTAATCAATGAGATACAACTAATATCATTAATATATTGCACATTTTTAGGACATTGAATGCTCCGCTTTGCCCTCGCCTTTGGTCCCCACGGAAACCTCCGTTAGGCATTACTTCCTGGGGGGGAGGATCTAGAATGTTATTAGTATGCATTTGACAATTTTGTATTACAAATCCAACTTTGGTATCCCCTGTTTTTACATATTCCAAATCATTACATTTATTTTGCTTGGGTTGTAATAATAAATGCAATAACATTTATCAAGGATTTTAAATGAATTGTTAATTTTCGATGAAAAACTATAATCTGAGGTTATCACAATTTTGGTTTAAGATGAGATCAATAGCTTCGTGTTTTTAACTGTTAAGTTGAAACAAATTATCATTTATATTTGGGGTAAATTGTATGATCTTCTCAGCTACATCGTGCACATATATTATGTATTCACAATTCGGATTTGGGATTCGATTTTTTCCGAATATTGATACAGCAGTTTTTGTAAAAACGCCGACATCAGACAAAATGTGTCTTAACATGAATTTGCACAGGCACACATAGTCCTATATACATATATTTTCTAAGTTTTTTGCCAAAGAAGTAGTAAGTAAGTTGAAATGTTGAAATGCCGAAAAAATGGAAGAGTAACCCAAAAATAAAACAAACTTCTCGTTCGAATAGTTAAAGCGAATGAAAATCGATAGTTCACGTTCCTAATTATTATTTGGCGAGTTTCTAAACATAGTGAACGTATTTCTTAGTATCTATATGTTTTGAATAAAAAATAACCAATATTTTTAACTTCCCGAAGGAGAAGTTTTTTGCTAATAAAGTGTTAAAAATTTTTTTTTCGACGATTTTTATGATTTTTTTTAACGGTAGATACCATAGTCTTATAGATCATACTAAAATACCGATACCAACTAGTTATTAGTATTTTTTCTAAACTAAATTAAATAATTGATGTGCTAGGTACCTGCAAAGTTTTGCAATAAAATTTAGATCCTTCTGCAAAAAATGTATTATTATTCTAAATATCTACCATTAAAAAAGTAATGAAGAACCAAGGAAGTATTAAAACAATAGCAATCTCAAAACCTAGAACAAAGCAATTATTGTTCTCATTTAAAAACGTCATAAAGTAGACTGCTTTAATAAAAAAACACAAGATAAAAAATATGGCAAAGTTGAGGCTACCCGAAAGATATAATTTTTATATCGACTTGAACATTGTAATGCTTTTACGGTTTTGCAATATTTAATGTTGCGAGATTATGCAAGTTTACTTCAAATGACTTTTTTATAATTTGTTTCAAACTTTATTACGGACTAATAAATGCTAAGAGGGTTTTCTTCGCGGAAGAAATATATTTTTTCAATAAAATGATTCTTGTAAAGTAAGCGAGATGCAAAAAGATATAATACAAAAACGACTTTTTGAAATGGCTAAATAGGGTAATTAAAAACTCTTAATGCGTTGATTATATAATCTTGAGAATCTTGTATTATATTATCATGTTATATAAAATATTTCGTGAAAAGCCATAATTTTTGCTTCTTTTAGACATAAATATACATTTTATTCTTGCAAATACAGCTCTAAAAAGTATTATGTTTGTTCATAAATTCATTCATTCATTTTACCTTTTACCTTTTACTCGCAGGAATTTGAAGCTTTTCTATTAGCTCAGTAGTATTATTACATACATACACACACACACACATATATATATATATATATATATATATATAATACACAATACACAAAATCCAGAATTCACAAAGAATTTGAAAAACTTGAAACGTAATCGGAATTAGATTAATTTGAATTTGTAATGACTATATAAGTTGAAAGACCAAAAAAGTCTTGGATTGGAATATGTTATCATAGAAGTGTATAAAACTAACAATTTGATTGCATAAACAAAATATGGACAAATAAATATTGTTAATATAAATTATATAATATTGACCTTGGGGTTTTATTTTTTTATATTACCTCATTGGCTATGGCACTCAAACTACACGTTCTTACTCACTTGAAATAAAGTATGAATTTTTTTTTGATTCTCTAATTTTTTTTTAGAAATACCTCACTTAGCAAAACAATAAATAAACCAAAATACATCGATTGGCTTTTAAATTTATGAAATTGGTTAAGGCCGTTTTGAGCAAACGTCGATGAAAGTTCTTATTTTGACAAACAACAAACAAACGGTAATTTTTAAAACTAATTTTTGCAAATTTTGTGATTTTTTTAAAAATAAACGACTTGTTGTAGGACCGTAATATTTTAGTATGATCTATAAGACTATGGTCTCTACTGTCAGAAAAAGTCATGAAAATCGACGATTTTTTTTAACCCTTTATTACAAGAAAACTTACCGGCCAATCTTTAACAAAACTAATTAGGTCGATTTCCAACCAATATCTTTCGAACCGTTTTTGAATTTTCAAAATCGATTCAGAATTGCGAGCTAAAACGTGGACAATTTTTTTTTTACTTTTCTGTGATTTACAAAAAACGGCGCGGCCGATCGTCGCACAAAATTGATAAACGCCATCGAGATGCCTCGAATGGCTTTTGAATTTTTGAAATCGGTCCAGCCGTTTTCGAAAAAAACGTCGATTTACGGCAACAAATCAGTTTTTCCAAGTTTGGTCGCATTTGATTCAGAATGGCTTGAAGTGTCTAGACAACATAAAATTAGCGAATCGGATTTTTTTATGAAAATAAACTTTTCCTTAGGGAAGTTAATAAAATAAAAGAACTGAAAATGTCATTTCTATTAATGCACTCAAGCATGTCTGTTATATCAGAAACATATTTAATACAACTAAAATTATTCATATAACAGATAAATTTTTGAAATGCAAACTTTGCTAGCATTAGATGAGTGTCAAAAACTGACATGACATGGCATTGATATTTCCTGAGTGAATGATATAAAGTTTCCTATTTGCAAGTCACTAATATTAATTACATAATGGCTGTCAAAATAGTAAATGCAAATATATCAGCGATAAGCCATTATAACGTAGGTTCAAAATACATGAACTTTGAACTTCAACTTCATATATCTGTTAAGTCAAATGGATATCACGATTATAGGATTAATCAATTTTATAGCAAACTATCGAATATGCTTGGGCGTGGAATTAAAAAATTAGGTTACTTTTATTCCAAATAAATGCATTAATAATACTAAAAATAACTGAATTTATTGGGCTTGTCGCGCTCTTCGGTATAATGAATACAAAACTATTAGAATTAGTGAGATATTAATGAATTAAATATTACAATAAAAATAAAAATAAAAAATATTAAATCAATTCAATTTTTTTTCAATTGTTAAAATTGTTATAATATTACAACATATATTGCAAAATGAACATGAAATTAAATAATCATGCCATTGTCTCATTTGCCAATCAAATTGCTTAGATATTGTGTTGGGCATATTTTCATAAAAACAAATAAATATCAAACAATTACTTATGGAAATACGTTTGTATTATGGAGTTATAAAATTTCATTGCAAGATTTATAAATGACAACTTTCATGGGGTCCACATCAACGAAAAAAGAATTTTAAGGTCTACTAAATAAAAACGAAGGTCTGAAAAAGTTGCTGAATGTTGATAATTAAACATTTATTTTTTACTTTTTTATTCGTTTGTTATTTTAATTTTAATTAATTATTATCAAAATTTACATGTAGTTTACTTTAAATATTTAATAATAATTCATAAAACAGTTAGAAATTACTAAAAATCGAGTAAATAGAGGGTGCAGGCAAAGACCAAAGGGTCCGCGACACAAAAAGTTTGGAAACATTTTTTCCAGAAATATTAGAAAAATGTTCTAACCACATAGTATTCTACAAATATAGAAAATACAAATTTTTCTTACAAAATTCATTTAAAACTCGAAAAGTTTAACTTCTTGTTGAGTAAGTTATAGTAATCGAAAAAAATCGAAAATGACAATTTTTGCATATCTTTACGTTTCAGAAGTTTTTGAACGTGTTGCATACCTTAGAAAAAATGGATGTATGTGCGTGTGTGTATGTGTATGTTTGGATACAATATTTCGTTCACGATTTTGGGCGCATGAATCAACCGATTTGAAAGATTCAAAAAGCATTCGATTCCTACTGATGGGAAGACGTGCTGACAGGTCAGCCGTTTTGAAGATACGGGGCAAAAAGTGACATAATTAGTATTTCATTTTTCAAGGTAACGGAGCGCCCGATTTGAATGATTCAAATACATTTTATTTTTATTGACAATATGAAGAATTGGTTAAATTTTTGGGTAGGCTAGTCTAGCGGTTTCGGAGACAACAGAAGAAAATGTAAACAAAAAAAATATTTGGCGGTCTAAAATGATCATTAGACATATTCACATCAAATTATCAGATATTTTATAGATATTTTAATAATAAAAACAATTTTTTTTACAATTTTTTGGGGTTCCGTACCAAGATTTTTATTTTTTTAAGTTTACTTATACGGTTCAAACAATTCAAACATCTTCAGATTTTTTTTTCAAAATTTTCAAAAATGTACAACTTTTACTTTACTTTTACTTCAAATATAAATTTTAAATTTACAATTCAGTTTAAAACTGTATACGCGTTATTCTCCTCGTAAGAAATATATCTTCAGATGTATTCATTTAGCATTCCTTCTTAATATAAACATTTTCAAGTGTTTTTTAGTGATAAGACCGTCACTGTATATTATATTAACGAATAAATATGTAGCAATTATAATTATATCTTTGAAAACATTTCAAACAATTGTTATTAATTATTGATCAATATTTATTGATTAATGAATTTTTCTCTCGAATATTTAATTCTGGTGAGGGAAGTTCGAGCAATTTGCTTTAAGGCAAGAAGCCATACACTACTACCAATAATAGAAAAGATATCTCAATTAATTTTTTTCTTGTTAGTGACAAGATCATCCCAACGAATTATTAACTTTACTCAATTCTCTAATAGTGGGCGACCCAAAAGAAATTGGTCAACAGATGCAATTAAAATTATTTTAAACTAATTTTAGTTTTCTATTTGGAAATTTATCATTGGTGGAGATTACTTAAGCAATGTAATATATGTTAATGTAATATGCATATGTGTAAGTGTTTTTTTTGTATGCGTTATGTTTATTATACTTATCCAAATTGCATTTTCGATTGCTCTATAATGAATATTTAGAAAAAAAATTGTTAGTGACGGACTGTTTTGTTTATATACACATAAAAATATTATATTTTTCGATAATAAAAGCTAATATTTTTATTATAACACATGGAATATTTAAATCGAAAAACATTTTATAGATCAATGTATATGTACACAAATTTCATGAACCATCTCTTATGTAAATGTTTTGTTTTACGATGTTAACGATATGGCAAGACTTGTGTGCGAACATGCTATCCTATAAAATGAAAGACACGAGAATATTCGTATATGTACAGAGAACATTTTACGCACCTTTGATAAAATCCACCGCCATTTCGAGTCCGTAAGTGTCTTTATCGCAGTCGTCCAATATGTGAGCGCCTAGCGTGATATTCGGCAGGAGTGTCTTATCACTGTTGACTCTGTCGAGAGTATAAAGCATCGCCTCTAACGCTTGCACGCCGCCTTGGGGCATCACTGCACCGCAAGTCACCGAATCTTCTCGTGAATGAACCATCATCAGACCTCCTAAAACTAAGTCACCGTCTATAACTGCTTCTTTCTTGACAGGCCAAGGAATTTCGGGTTGATATGATTCTTCTAAAGAACGCCGGGAAGAACGATTTGTAGCACGATGCGATTTATGTCCAGAATGACGTCTGTGATGTCGTTTCTTTGCGCTTGAGGATCGTTGGGGATATAAAGAGCTCTCTTTAAAATCGTCCAGGAAATCATGGTGGTATATTCCATACTTTGGCGCCGATATAAAATATTCCTCGTTGCGGGATAGATCTGTTCTGACATAACCATTTTCTCGAGGATATGATTTCGAGCGTTGTTCGTTCTTCCTGTGTCGTTGAGAACTGGCTTCCGCATTTACCATCAAGGTGAAAGACATCGCCAACAACAGGGCGCTGGAGTTTAAGTGCACCCACATTGTATCACGACAATTTGGAAGATTTTAATCGTATTTTCATATCAAATATCATAGCAACATTCACTTGTGCCAGTATTACGAAACTTGAATCGATTTCATTAGCACGAGGCGCACATCAGTTTTAACGTATCTAATCATATTGTACATAAATGAAATTATTTGATCACAGAATGCATAGCTGTACTGTGCGAGGATCATTCACTCACTCACTCACTGCTTTTGCATAATTCATTTTGCTAATGCCTTTGCGGATTATTGTGTCACGTGCATCTATACGATAATTACATTGTCATATTATTCGGTTATTTCAATTTGCTGCAAATTTCAATTCATTGTATAATTAGTATATTATTTTAATTAACACTCGTTATTTAAATAATATTTTGATAATTAAAGTTGATATGATGTTATATTTGTATTTCATTTTCAAGTTAATTAATAATATTATATTTGCATTTAATTCAAATTTATTTTAATTATAAATGAATAATTTTATTTAAAATTTTGCCCCAAAATGCACACACCTACACACACACACACACACATATATATATATATATATATAACACATACATTCCAGTCCATAACGTCAAGCCTAAACGGATGATAGCATTGACATCAACTATACTAAAACAAATTAAAAAAAATATTGTTGTTACAAAATTATGAGCTTTTATGTGCAACCTAGAATTCTGGTGAAATTATGACCATTATTGGGTTATTGTGGTTGACTTTTATTAATTTTGTTTATTTAAACTTTTGAACCAAAGTCGTAATTTCTAGGACGGTGGTAAAAAATATCACAATTGCTCTTAGTTTTTATGAATTAAGACCTTTTTTTAACCACGAATTTAAAATTGTTAAAATTGGTCGACTTTTGAGAGGCTCTCCTACAAAAAGTGTACAAGTTTCATCAAAAGTTTACGCATTTATGGGAAAATTTTGCCATACAGAGCTTATAACTTACTTATTTATTATTAGCTTATAACAGAGCTTACTAATTTTCACAATTTTCACTGCCAATAAACAAGCATAAGATAGCGTAGCCATGGCAACGTTATGTTATGAGCTTTGTTTTGGCAGAATTGCCTCATTAATGAGGATTGTAAAATGGTAAAATATTTGTTAATTTTATTATTGAAAAAAAAAGAGCAAAAAAATAATTCCAAACTGTTCCATGAATTTTATAAAATAGAATATATTATCGAAAATATATTAAAATATATGTTGTCATCTAATTTAGCATTAGATTTTATGGTTTGAAAACACAAAATATTTTCAACAAATCGAAAATTTTTGTTATATTTAACTTCCCGAAGGAGAAGTTTATGTTTTCATCAAAAAATCCGATTCGCTAATTTTATGTTTTCTCGACGTTTCAAGCCATTCTGAATCGAATGAACCCAAATTTGGAAAAAGTATGTGTGTGTGTGTGTGTATGTGTTTGTGCGTGTGCACCAACAGATTTTTTGTCGTAAATCGCCGTTTTCTCAAAAACGGCTGGACCGATTTCAAAAATTTAAAAGCCATTCGATGTATCTCGATGAGGACTATTGTTTGTCAGTTTTGTGCGACGATCGGCCAAACTGTTTCTTCGTAAATAGCAGGGAAGTGAAAACTCTTTCGTCCACGTTTTAGCCCGCAGTTATGAATCGATTTTGAAAATTCAAAAACCGTTCGGAAGATATTGGTTGGGAATCGTGCTGATTAGTTTTTGGTAGAGATCGGCCGGGCCGTTTTCTTGTAATAAAGTTTAAAAAAAAAAATTTCGACGATTTTTATGATTATTTTTTGATCCCATTTTGACGGTAGATACCATAGTCTTCTATATCATACTAAAATATTACGGCCCTACGACAACAGGTTCAGCTTTAAAAATTCGTCAAAATTTGCAAAAATTGGTATTGTTTTTTTGGCATTTGTCAAAGTTAGACCTTTGATCGACGTTTTCTCAAAAACGCCTGAGCCGATTTTAGAAATTTAAAAGCTATTTGATGTATTTTGGTGAGGACTATCGTTTGTCAGTTTTGTGTGACGATCTGCCAAGCCGTTTCTTTGCAATTTGAAAAAAAGTGTTAAACTTTTCGTCCACATTTAAGCTCATCCTACCGAACCGATTTTAAAAAATCAAAAACTGTTCGAAAGATATTAGTTGGGACTGGTACTGATTAGTTTTAGGTGAAAATCTACCGAGCCGTTTTCTTGTAATTAAATGTTGAAAAAAGTGTTAAATTTTCATCCACATTTAAGCTCATCCTACCGAACCGATTTTAAAAAATCAAAAACTGTTCGAAAGATATCATTTGGGAATGATGCTGATTAATTTTAGGTGAAAATCTACCGAGCCGTTTTCTTGTAATTAACTGTTGAAAAAAGGTGTTAAATTTTCGTCCACATTTAAGCTCATCCTACCGAACCGATTTTAAGAAATCAAAAACTGTTCGAAAGATATCATTTGGGAATGATGCTGATTAATTTTAGGTGAAAATCTACCGAGCCGTTTTCTTGTAATTAAATGTTGAAAAAAAGTAAAATTGTTAAATTTTCGTCCACATTTAAGCTCATCCTACCGAACCGACTTTGAAAAATCAAAAACTGTTCGAAACATATTAGTTGGGAATGATACTGATTAATTTTAGGTAAAAATCTACCGAGCCGTTTTCTTGTAATTAACTGTTGAAAAAAAGTATTAAATTTTTGTCCACATTTAAGCTCATCCTACCGAACCGATTTTAAAAAATCAAAAACTGTTCCAAAGATATCATTTGGGAATGATGCTGATTAATTTTAGGTGAAAATCTACCGAGCCGTTTTCTTGTAATTAACTGTTGAAAAAAAATTTAAGCCGATTTTCATGGAACTTTTTTTGGCGATATACATCATGGTCTTATAGAACTTACTGAAATATTAGGGCCTTACGACAAGTAGTTTAATTTTAAAAATTCGTCAAACTTTGCTAAAATTATTATCGTTTTTTTAAGTAGGATTGATGAAGTATATTATTTACACTTTTTTTTGAATAAGTCGATTATTTACACATATCGGGAAGTTCATGTAATTTGCCTCAAGTCTAAATACCAAACCAACTAGTTTGCTTTTATATTTCTGCAAAAGCAAGAAGGCATTTTAAGCTTACTTTGCGCTGTTCATTCAACTCATTCAAAATTAATTTGTCAAATTTTGCTCTGGTGATGTTTCACTCACAGATGAAAAATACTCTGGTCGTACAGTTGAAGTTGATCACAAAGAAATGGTCTACTTTTGCTCTTATCATCCAACCGAACGATCAATTCAGATGTCTACATTGAATAACAAACGAAGTTAAACCGTGTGTTTGAAAAAAATCGGATTGAATTGACAAATCTCAGTGGTGATTTATTTTATTGTTGGCATCACATACATGGAGCAAAGCTTCTGGTAGGGATGTTTTATTTACGTCAGGATATGGTGGATCCACCATAAGGTTTTGATCTTGCACTTTTTAATTACTTTTTGTTTTGATCCTTTAATAACTCATTGAATGGTAAACAATTCAATGATTATGATGATGCCAAATTGTACTTGATTCAGATTTTGCTAATAGAAACCAGAAGCTTAAGAAAGTGAATTTAGGATGGCGCTTGGAAGATGACGAAAAGTCATTGATTAAAATGGACAATGCATCATAGAACAAAGCTATTTAGTATTATTAAGAAAATATCTTATATTTTCCATCAGATATTACCACTTAATTAGTTGCCAAACGATTTAACATATATAAATATTAGGATTATTACTTACACTATCAAATTTAGAAATAAGAATAAAAATTTTCCAATTCCAATCAATGAAAATATCGTGCACGTGTCACAATATTGAGAATAATAAGTGCCATGGATTAAAGTATTAAAATCGAAATATTGGTACCCAAGGTGACCGAGTTGAAAAATGTTTGGAAAGAAATAACTCCACTCTTATTTAATTTATGCAAAACCGATATTCGTTATCGTTTCGTAACAAATTGGCGCTTAATTCCATGAGATTTATTTTTGAAGTACGCGTTTTTTTCCAAAGTGAGATATTGCAAAAACATAAAATTCGTATTCAAATGAAATAGGGTTGGTGGTATAGATAAAAATCCAATAAAAGCAAAATGCTAGAGAAACATTATGGTTGTGATAAATGATATACTGAAATATTTTGGTATGAAATCCAGTTTTTAGTAGGAAACGGTGGATCCGATGAGAATATTTATTGTATTACAGTTTGAGATACAATACAATATTTGTTTCTTGTTATTCAACTCTTTGATTCAACTTTTCATATTAAGAACTTTTGGAATTTGTTTCCCAAAGTTGATAATATAATTACAATTACTGTTTATCTACCATAACTTTTCTCTTAATTGAAGCAAAAAACATTCGGAAATGGAACTTTACGACAAAAGAATATCTAAAAATATGATTCAAAAATAGATAGATAGGTAATCTTTATAATTTTTGTATAAAGAGCAAGGTAAAGTGCCATATATAAAATAGAATTTAAAATATTAAATTTTAAACTTTTAAGTAAACAAAATTATTCGACGTTATAAAAAATTGAAAAATCCGATTTCTTGAAAAAGTTTTTAACAAACTTACATTTTAATCGCAATGTAAGATAAGTGTGTCTAAAATATGTTGGCTGGAAAAAGTAGAGCTAATAATATTTTGAGTAGTAGTAGGGTTCTTACAATTTTTTTGAAGAGTAAATTATAGTAATATTAGTTTCTTTCATATATCGACGTACTCTTATTTACTTATATGCTGACATGAATACATGTTTTCATCTTAAATTAGAAAAAGTTTCTTAAAAAAACATATTCTCATTACGCATTCGTCAGCACAACTCTATTTTTGCATTTCCGTATATATAGACATATATATATATATATATATATATATATATATTTATAGGGTACAGTATTCTACTCAGACATTTTTTAAAATCTTTATATATTTACGTTATTGCTAGTTGAATTTGTTTCTCTATGAAGTTCGATGTAAGCATTATAATCGAAAGCTTTGAATATTAGTGATCAAAAAATAAAAATAGAATGCAAAACAAAGAATCAATTCACATAAAAAACACATTACCAATAATGTAATGTTATTGATAAATGCCGTTACATTTTACACGGAGTTTTTTTGCCGTTTGTTAAAAATAGAATCGCAAATAAACTTGAGAAAAAAACTCATGTTGTATAGATTTTTTGCTCAAAGCGTACATTACATTTTAAATATTCATATTTTCGTATTCTGTATGAAGCAAAGCGGATCTTGGATAAATACATTTCCGTAAGAATATATGATTTTGTAAATAAAAGTTGTTTTAAATTCACAAACTTAGATCATTAAGGTTTTACTAGTACCGTAGTTATATACGTTTTGTTGCTTGATAATAAAATATCATAAATAGTTTGATGTCAAATATTTGAATATCATACAATATTTTTTAGAACAAGCAGTACATTAAAAATTTAACTTATCTATTTTGTCATAACTTATATCTGCATTATACGAGAAAAAGTTTAAATTGCAAGCAAACTGCTTTCAAAACAAATACTGAATTTTTCTAAATTAACTACAATCAATAACAAATAATAAAGATATCAAGTAAATTGTCAATAATTTGATTATCTATTTCAAAGTGCGTATTTTAACTTCTTTTACAGCAATTTGCCTTAAGGCACGATGCCATGCACCACTAGTAATCTTGCGATATTTGCAAAATTTTGAAGCATCACAATTCATCACAATGATTGCCATCAAATATAAATATCCATACGGTACAATTATTTTAAGAAGCATATAATACATTTGTAAGAGTTGTAATGCATATGAGAGTACAAACTCCACTTGTATAAAAAATATATAAAATTTATTGATTATAAAATATGATGATATGAAAATATGACAAGTCCAATTGTTTTTTTACAAACACTAGCCTGCTTGATTTCCCCACACATTATTTAAAGACTTCATACAGTTGATTAGAAATTAAAATGCCGTTAAAATATGTCGGATAAGGTTATTGGAAAATACATGTGGCAAATCACTCTAAAGTTAACGATGTATCAATTTATTTTATAGATTTTATCGAATATATCCGTACTTGAAATTATCAACAGCAACGTTCTGGAAACACTTCTTAATTGAATTACTTGTCTCTTCAAATTATGGGAAAGGCATTTTCCCAAAATACTGTTGATGGCCAATAGAATGCTATTCAATTTAATTGGTTTGCCTGCACAGTGCAAACATCGCCGTTCGCAGGCTATTCAAGAATTCCATTGGGAAACTTGGCATAAAATTTACTTAAAGATAGAAATTAGTAAACTTCTTGAAAGCAACATTGTATTCCTCTATTTTAAGCACCAGTACTGTGGTAAAAACTCTGTTAGTAGCATGAAAAATTAATTGTTTAACGTACGTGCAAAAAGCTTTTATTGCCTAAAAAAGGTCAATAATTCTTTATGTGCAGTAACATTAAGTTAGTGTGTAAAACGCTAGGTATAAATAGCATTTAGTATTAAGACAAGTTGCATAAACTACTGGATGAAATATGTGAAAAATCGACATAATCAATAAGAATAGAGACATACAATAGAATAGTGACGATAAAATTTTTAAATTTTGGCAAACTATTCCATTAGACTTCAATGAAATTTTATAACTGAATAACTTTTCGTAGGCTCATAATATTTTTGATACATCCAGAAATGGTCCTGGAATTTTCCCAATTATTAACCAAGGAATTGGAATTTTCCCAATAACTCAACTATTAGGCAATTTTTGAAATTATTGCTTTTGGAACAGTTTTTGAATTTTTAAAATTGATTCCGGATTTTTGGCTAGAACGTGGATAAAAAAAATGCACTTATCTGCTAATTGAAAAGAAACATTTTGGCCAATAGTCACGAAAAACAGATAAATGCAAACCAATGGTTTTACAATTTTTGAAAAGGGTGTTTTAGAAAATCCATGACATGACAGGTTCACGTTTGACCCAAATAGACACGCAAACAAACTCACGCAATTATTTTTTACAATTTTGATGTCAGTCACGATTCAGAAAGACTAAAAACGTGGAAAAAGCATAAAATTAGCAAATATGATTTTCTGGCATAAACACTAACTTCTTTCGCTTAGGATGTTGAAAACAATAGAATATTATCAAAAATATATTTGTTTGTTTTCAGCTAGAGCGGATTTTATATATGAAAACTGAACATAGAAATTTCAATCAATAACCAAAATACAGTCAAACCCGAGACAGGACAATTTCGTACAAATACTCCTAAATAAATACACGATTTATTGATAGAATGCAAATATTGTATACGAATATTTATTGAATGATATATGGAATAAAAAATCGTATATATATATATACATAAATATATATATATATATATATATATATATATATATATATATATTAGGGTGGTCCTTAATATGGATGTTTTTGAATTTCCTTGCTACCAGGAGCTCAAATGATTGCAAATTGATAAAAAAAAATTCTCTAAAAATTTTAGCTCTTAATATTAACTTTTTAAGATAGTCCGCAATCCAACAAAAGTTCCTATGAAAATAACATGAATATAAAGTGTATTAAATTTTTGAGGATAACATTGTATTTGCTTATTTAGATGATAAATAGAAAAATTACAATAAAAATTTGATATATTACATATATGTTAGAGTTAGAGCTAGAACTTTCAGAGATTTTTTTTATCAATTTAGAAGCATTTGAGCCTCTGGAAGCAAAGAAATTCGAAAATACCCATATTAAGGACCACCCTATGTATATATTTGTGTGTATATACATATATATATATATATATATATATATATATATATATATATATATATGATACAGTTTTGCAGCCACAAGTCGAAAAATAAAACAAGAACGTAAATATAAATCTTTTTAGTACGTTTCGAGCTATTCTGCTAGCTCATCATTCAGCTAAAAAAAACAAACAGAGTAATAAAACAAAGTAACAAAATACAATAAAACAGAATTAAAATTATACATACCAAACCAAGTTATTAAAGTTGTAAGTTATTAAACATTCAAAAAAGCATTTTGTGTAAAATTTGACAAACATGAATATTTGATATTCCCTTAAAGTTTTTCATCCTAATTTTCCTAAATTATACTGTCTTCCTAAAGTTCATAAACCAGATTTACCTATAAGACCTATTGTTTCTGATATTAACACTCCTTTAAGTAAACTTACGAAGCACATCAGCACTATTCTTTCTAAGGTTACCATTTTGTCGGAATTTAATGTTTCCAATTCTTTCAATTTAGTTAAACGTCTAAATAATTTACAAATTCCTCCTGATTTTTCTTTTGTCAGTTTTGATGTCATATCGCTTTTTACTAATGTTCCTTGGGACTTAGCGTTAGATGCTATCTCAGATCGTTGGAATGATATCCAACCCCACACTTCTATAAACTTATTTTGGTTCAAATACATTTTAAAATTCATTTTTAGTAATACTTATTTCTGTTTTGGAAATAAATTTTATTCACAGATTTTTGGTTTGCCAATGGGCTCTAGTGTTAGTCCCCCTCTTGCTGATTTGACTTTACAACTTCTAGAAAATTCTGTTTTGCCTAAACTTCCTGTTCAACCCTTCATATATTTTAGATATGTTGATGACATTCTTTTGTGTTTAGATAATAACTATATGAACCATACATTGAATTGTTTTAACTCTTTCAGTAAACATTTGCAGTTCACTTGTGAACAAGAGGTTGACAATTCTATTAGCTTTTTAGATATTAAAATTATTAGATATAATAATAACAAAATTTATACAAACTGGTATCAAAAGCCAACTTGGTCCGGTCGTTACATTAACTATTTTTCCTTTCATTCCCGTTCGATCAAAATTTCTATTATTATTTCATTAATTGATAGAGCTATTCTTTTAAGTGATTACATCTTTTGGAACAAAAATTTAAATTTAATCCGCGAAATTCTTGTAGACAATCATATCCGTTAAAATTAGTTAATAATATTATAAAAACCCGTATGCAGTATTTAAATAATAATAAAATTAACACGAATACTAATAACCTTTCGTCACCTATTGATACTAGTTCAATAAATTCTTCATCTTTTCTAAATCGTTATAAAGGTATTATTTCCTTACCATTTTTAGGCACTTTTACTTATTTTTTAAAAAAGATATTTTCTGAAGAAGGTTTCTTTTAGTTTCCAAATTTGAAAATACTCTAAATTCTTTGTATACTCCTTTAAAATCAAAAACACCACAAAATAGAATTGTTGACTCCGTTTACAAGGTGAATTGTAATGATTGTGAAAAATTCTATATTGGGGAGAGTTCACAGTATATATACAAAAGAATGCTTCAACATAAATATAATTCAAACAATAAAAATCAATATAAAACAATGCTTTCAGACCATATGCAAAATTCTAAACACACATTTGACCTAAACAATCCAGTTATTTTATATATGAACAAAATGTTGACCTGAGAAGATTTGCTGAATCTGTTTTCATTTTTTTAAATTCTGATTGTGTTAATAAGAGAACTTCTTCTTCCTTACTTTTTGACAGCTATCAAAATTTAATTAACATATGTAAATCTGATTTATTTTAATATTTGAACAATTTTTTTACCACTTGATATTTTCTTTTATTTTCTTTTATCTTTCATTCGATATATTTCGATTACTTGATTTCATTTTCAAAATTTTATATATATATATATATACATATTTTTTTGTTTTTTGTTTTTAGAACAAAATGTTCATGTTTGTCAAATTTTACACAAAATGCTTTTTTGAATGTTTAATAACTTACAACTTTAATAACTTGGTTTGGTATGTATAATTTTAATTCTGTTTTATTGTATTTTGTTACTTTGTTTTATTACTCTGTTTGTTTTTTTTAGCTGAATGATGAGCTAGCAGAATAGCTCGAAACGTACTAAAAAGATTTATATTTACGTTCTTGTTTTATTTTTCGACTTGTGGCTGCAAAACTGTATCATATAATGTTTCAAAGTCGAAACAAACAATATCAAGATATATATATATATATATATATATATATATATATATATATATATATATATATATATATATATCTATTTAGACTTAGAACAAAATTTAGATGATAAAATTGTTTTTCTAATTTCGTAACACTAAGGTAATATATAATATACCATCGGCTGAAGTATCCCTTAATTAATAGAAATACCAATATCATTGCAATTTCATAAGCATCTTATGTTCTAATAGTTAATCAAAATTCATTACAGTAACCTATCAGATTATAATATAACATATATCGGGCACTTAATTACTATTGAATTTATGATAATTGAAATTCAGTATCTGCTCATATACATAATTAACATCAGCATATTAAAGTTTTTTTATACTCGATAGATTTTGAACTAGTTGGCATTGGTATTTGGCCTTAAGGCAAGTCACATGAAGTTCCCGATATGTATAAATAATCGACTTAGTCAATAATAAACAAATTAATTAATAAGTGATTAGAAAACGAACGAACACGTTAACTCGGAGTATTTTCTAAAAGCAAATTTTCACAAATCAATAATTTTTATAATTGAACCAGTTTTCGTGAGACGTTAATGGTTTAGTATGTTCATTGACATCAAGTAATCTATCGTTATACCAAGTAAATCATCTAATTTTAATTTTAACAAATGTCAAAAAACTACTCATTTTCTCAAAGTTTAATGAATTTTTAAAATTAAACTAGTTGTCGTGAAGCTGTAATACTTCAGTAAGTTCTGTAAGGCCATGATATATATCGCCAAAAAAAGTTCCATAAAAATCGGCTTAAATTTTTTTCAACACTTAATTACAAGAAAACGGCTCGGTAGATTTCCACTTAAAACTAATCAGTATTATTCCCAACGTGGACAAAAACATTTTCACTTTTCTGCGATTTACAAAGAAACGGCCCGGCCGATTGCGCGCAAATCAAAAACTCTAGTCCTCATCGAGATACATCGAATGGCTTTTAAATTTTTGAAATCGGCCAGCCGTTTTGAGAAAACGTTGACTCAAGGCAAAAAAATGTGTTCACACACACGCACATACACACACACTCATACTTTTTAAATTTGGTTTCATTCGATTCAGAATGGCTTGAAACGTCGAGAAAAAATAAAATTAGCAAATCGGATTTTTTGATGAAAACATAAACTTCTCTTTCGGGAAGTTAACAAGAAGTAGTTTAATTATAAAATTTGATAATATCACAGCTAGCTTATTATAGAATATCATTTGCAACGTCTTGTATATTTCCGCACATAAATAATTAGTGTATTTTAATGAATGAAACGTACTGTAAATAAGAATATTCCTTTTGAAAATACTTAATTAATATTTCATTTTATTCGCGAATGTATTTGATACTGGCATATCAAACGCAATAATTTATTATATGCGAGACAGCATCCCGCATATGAAATGGAAAAACGTAACGCTCGAGGCGCTATTTCAATTTAAAATTTCAATGCAAAAAATATTTTTTTCGTATCATTTAACTCAATTTTAAATTCCAATGTAGCTGGCAAATATTTTTTCAACCGTAACGAATGTCATGCCGTAAATAAATTCGACTAAATTGCTTATCTTATTTTTATACATAAATCAGATGAATTTGGAAAATAAATCACATTAAAACGTTTGTCATTAGTATCTTGAAAAACAATAAATTAAAGGTGAATTGTTTAACGATTTTTACTAGACTCGGATCATAAAATTTTACAATACTAGCGTTGGTTTTTCTTTAATTAACGTAATAACTATTGGTAGTTTATCATTTGATTTCAAATATATAATACTAAGTAAGGAACATAACAACCTATTAGTGATATTGGATTTGAAAATCATAATTTTCATTTATCACGTAATTTTCCTCAATTGGTATGATAGGTTTAGTATAATTTTTGAATGAAAACAAAATAAATAGATTTTTCAAATTTAATTATTCAAAATTTCTCAAATTCAGTATCCAGACAGATATTTGTGCTAAAAATGTTTATAATACATCATCTAAAATATTACTTAAAAATTGTCAAAGGTGATACATGTTCCGATATCAAAATTGATCGTATCATTTTGAAAAAATATTTTAATTGGAATAATTTTATTGAGAATTTCTGCACAAGTTACATTTTTTTTCAAAAAGTTCATGAAGTACATAACTAACATAAATAAGTTTTTATTTTATTCGAAAAGAATAGAGCAAAAATATACACGTGTATAAATAATTATATATTATTAAAACTCTAGAAATTTGAAAATTGTAGTAGAGTAACGGGACACAAAGGTCCAGTTCGACTTTGAGCAATCATAATGTAAAAAACCAAACCAATTATATCACAACCAATAACATATACCAAATAAACTAATATTTGACTATTTTTAGTAAAACTCTCAGCTAATTCATAATTGTCAAAATGTGTTTTTTTAAGTTTTTCGAAAATTTGTCACTTGATATTTTTACCTCATAGGCGGGGTAAAATGGGACGGTCAAGGGGCAAACAAGACCAATGTCTTATTTTTAACTTTAAGAGGAGTTTATTAAATAATGGCTTCACTATTCAACTAATGAAAAATATAAATTTGATGGGTACATTTTTACAGATATAATACTGTATATAAAGTTGATCTGGTATTTCATCAGAAGTATTCATCATTAGAGTTAAAATAAATATTTATTTAATTTATATCTTATGAAATAGCTTTGTTTAACTCAATTTACTTTACTGATTTTTTATGTTTACACTTTTTCCAAGATTTAGTAGGTCTTTCTAACGTTATATAAGAGTAATATAAAAAAGCTGTAGAAAACTCAAAATTAACAATATACTTATGAAACTATTAAATAACATATACTTAAAAGTTATATTAAAGTTTCGTGAACTAAATAACAGTGGTCATTACCAAAAAAACTAACGATGATACAAAATACGTTTGTTATGAATATTTATACATGGCCATAAATTTTCTGAAGGGTGATTACACATCTTTTTTTCACTACTTTCAAATTTTGTTGTTAAAAAATCCTAATTTTTTTAATTGTTTTTTTTTTGAATATTCGAAGATCTTTTTACCCGCGGACCTTTAAGCCTCGTTCTATCCTTTATATTGCATGTTTTTTGTAAAGTGTTTTTGAATTCTGACTGAACAATTTATTATTACATAACTAATAATTATTTCCTAATAAATACATTCGTTGATTAATATTTTTACTTTGATTAAAAGCAACATATTACAGTTTTATATAAAAATAAATTAATTACCTCTAACTTCTTTTAATTCACTATATTAGGCCATTGCATATTCAAAACCGACTACGGTATCAATGTTATCTAAAAATCAAGTAAACAGAATACCAGTGTTTCCTATAGAATTCATGTATGATCTATATGACCAAAATCATGTTCATTGTTAACATTGGGAACACGAGAATAAAATATTACAAACGATGTCATAATAAATATTCCTTATAAAGTGTGGATTCAAAGAGAATAAATTATGTTGTCCTGAGCATTTCAGCTTATTCAAATCCTGATATAGAGATTCACATACGGCACACGAAACACTGTACTCGTATGCAGCCCCTGATAATAAAGATTTACGTTTTGGTTTCATTTTCATGAACTTGATAAGCTCTTTGTTCGTAAAGCTCTTTGTCATGACCGCATTTAAAAAACTATATGCGCTTATTTTTTGAACCACGTACTTTTATAAAGATTAGTATCTAACAAATAGAAGCTAGGGAAAATAATAGAGCATTTTTATTTATTTATGTAATATCTTTATTCTTTTATTCTTTAATGTCTACGATGTTTATGATCTTTTAAAGTAATTTCATGGATTAGTATAATTACCTGAAAGCAAAAAAACAACAGAACATTTTCCAACTAGAATAATAGCAACGTTTTATATAACTCATGAAATACCAAATAATTCAAGACCATGTTAACCGAGCATATAAATAATTTTTAAATTATAATATATATTCTTTCCACCCTACATTTTGAAGAGAACGTAATTAAAAGAAAATTTACTAAGTGGTTGTTCTTGCAATTGCTCAACAACAGGGTTATAATCAAATGATGCGACAACACGGTCCTGAATGAAACAAACACGTGGTTCCTAAATAGCATGTCAATTTTTTAAAAAATGACAAGATTCCATCGCTTTTTGAATTTCTCGTAAAATTTGAACATATGCTAGGAACTGCTTTAAGAAAAACGTGACCTTCCTATCCTAGACTCCGAATAGTCAATACATAGTTTCGATAACTTATTAAAAGGTATGTTAAAAATATATATTTTGCCACTGTGCACATACTCATACTATAAAGTAATACTGTATTTATCTGTTATATTAGGATACAAAACTGCTTTTTTTGTAAATTATATCTTTTTATAATTTCTCACATATTATTTATTTAGTTTAAATTTTTATTGTTATATTGAATGCCAGTGAAAAAAAATTGAAGGTTCGGACAATGAAAGTGATCATTTTTGATTCAATGGCTTATGCAAGTAATGGCTATCGTAATGTAATGTAACATGTTTATAAAACCAAATAAATATGATTCAGTCTGCCCGATATTACAGAACACCGCATAAAAGGCTACGTCATTACTGAAGTTTCATCTGTAAGAAATATTAAAATGAAAGTACAATATTGCATTAATTTTATGACGTATCTTGCATTATAAATGCACTAAAACAAGCAGATATTTGAACTATAGCACGCTATAAAAGACCCCTTCACTTTGATTCGATATTGGAAATTATTATTCATATTATTTTTCCAATAATGTTCAATAATTAAGTTGATGAAAAACATATTACATTCAAACAGAAATCCTAACAACAATATTTTACGGACGCTGAACAAATATTTATTTTGCATTTGAAAATATTATCATGTGAAACGTAGTTTCTATTTGAAAATTCATTTATTTCTCGAAGCGCATCGAAACCTTTTTGTGCATATTTTATTGTTCCAATTTGATATACGCACGAATAATTAAAATTCCGGATTGCGGTTACTGACAAATGTGATTTAAAATATGTATCGTGGATAATAACATAAAAAGCGCTAATTGCATTTCACTATTTGCAAACCGAATAAACACGTAGAACAGTATGTAAACGAATTAAATTTGTTAGAATTCAATATGGAAGTCCATGGTAAATAAAAGTGATTTAATTATGTGAGAATTTCCGTAATTGTTCGCGGTTTTTTCCAGCGCATCAGTGTCCACTAAACTGAATTCGATACTGCGAAACGCGTTAGCCAAATTGGAAACATATCAAATTACTGGCCCGGAGGATTACTGAATGCTTTCGAAATTTGCTGTTTATACCATCCATACATGCATGTCATTTATATCTCTGTTTATGGTATGTTACTCTCAAACGATTACATAATTTATTTAACGAATTAATTTTATTGTAATTATTGTCGGTTTATTATGGAACTATTCAATTTCAAACCATATTTCTCTAATTCGTGATGCTGTGAATTTGAAAATTTAATTTACATCTTAGTAATCTGTAATCAAAAACTGTTTACAAGTTTTTTCGAACAGATTTTTCCAAAAATTTTTTCTTCTTGACATTGATGTTTCATATAGGGTAGGATGCGGACCAATTATATCTTGAGCAATTATATTGTGAAAACCAAAACAATTAAATAACAAAACATTGCACAAATCAAACAAACAACTATATATGACTATGCTCAGTAAAACTCACAGTCAATTGTAATTCATCATTGTAGAAATGTATTTTTATTGCTGTTCTTCAAACATTTGGAATTTTTTACTTTTTTTAAAAATGGAACGCCAAGGTGGTGAACAGGTCCAATGTCGTATTTTCAATTTTGAAAAGATTTTTTGAATTTATAGCTGAATTATTCAACCAATGCAATCCATTGTATATAACCTTAATCTCGTATTTCCTCAGAAATATTCATCAGCAGAGTTGGAATAACAATTTATTTAATTTCTCTTGTAAAATGCTTTTCTTAACATAATTTTCTTTTGTATATACTATTTTTTATTATTAACTTCCTGTATGGTAAATTACAGTAATCGCAAAAAAATTGAAAATGAAAGTTTTTATATATCTTTACGTTTCAAAGGTTTCTGAATATTTTGGCATACCTTAAAAAATGCATGTATGTATGTATGTGTGTGTATGTGTGTGCGGATACAAATTTTTGTCGACGATTTCGGGAACACCGATCAACCGATTTGAATGATTCAAAAAACATTTTACTTGTATTGACAAGATGAAGAACTGATTAAATTTTTGGGTAGGCAGGTCTAGCGGTTATAGACTACCGATAAAAATAAGTTAAAACAATGTCATTTGGTGGTCAAAAATGTTTATTGGACACATGTACATCAATTTATCAGAAATTTTAATAATGTGTACACATTTCGTGTAAATTTTTTTTGGGTTTCGTGCCAAGATTTTAAATTACGGTACGGGAAGTTCCAGCAATTTGCCTTAAGGCACGATGCCATGCACCACACTACATCTTTGCCAGGATAAAGATTCAATTGGTGTTTTACACCTACGTGATAAGCTCTCATGGATGGTATATAAAAAAAAAAACTGCTGAATTCAACTTAAAAATAATAATACATCTTATAATAATTAAATAACTTATATTTAAAAATTATGTTAAAATCTCTTAAGCTAAACTATAGTCCTCACAATAAAAAAAAAAAACTAAAGGAAAAACAATGCTTTTGTTATGGATTTTTAAACATTGGCGTTTACCTCTTAATAGCATCATTGTAACAAGCATAGTGATATTTTTTTTCATTTAATTTCAAATATTGTTGTTAAAATAATCGTTACTTTACTTGTTTTTAAGATTTTGGCAGTGGATCTTTTTACCCGCGGACCTTTAAACATCGCTCTACACTAGAGGTGGGTCGTTGACGGTTTTGCCGTCAACGAAACGAAACGGTTATCTGGGTTTCGTCAACTAGTTAAATAACTAGTTATTTTTCAACTATTAGTTATTTTTAACGATTCAACGCTGGCAACGTTAAGAAACTGATAGTTGAAATAACGGTTTCATTGAAAGTTGGTAGTATGAAGTTTTTCTTATAAAAGTCAAGTTGACGTTGTCAACTGATTTGATGAATAAAAAGAAATAAATGTGAATTGTCACATTTATTACATATATATATATATATATATATATATATATATATATTCAATAGATAAGTCCTGGATTTTTTCAATATATTGATTGTTTCTTTTCCGAACAGTAAATCCAATAATAAAAAACAATTTGTTTTTTGAAGATGTTTAATACGACGTTTCGGAACTAGGTACGTTCCATCATCAGGTTTATTCTGTCAAATACAATGTTTTTTAAAATACTGATTAACATTAATTAACAATGGTCAATACAGATTAATTAGAAAAAAATTTTGTTATAAAGGAATGGATTATGTACCGGATAGATAGTAATAAGACTTAACTAAAAAAGGTTTTATATAAAATTGAGAAGCAAAAATTATTTACCTGTAATGATTTATATATCCATATCACTAATATTTTTTTGTTAAAAACACTCGATTTTTTTGGAAGATATTTGTAGATGTTACGACTACACAAGACTTAAACACACTGATATGGATTTCTGTCTGCCAGATGTAAAGGACAAAGCACGGAACTCTTGGCAAAAATGATTTTTTATGGCTCTTGTTTGGTAATTTACGAAAAAAGGAAAAATATTGCTTTAGTAAATGTTGAGAAATATTATGTATATATATATATATATATATATATATATATATATATATATATACATACATACATGAACATGTATATGCACACCTACATACTCATACATACATATGCACATATCTATATATTAATGTATTCACAATTATACACATGAACACATATGCAAGTGTATGTGTATAGTATTTTTTAAACCTGATTAAAAATAATTAATCCTAATAGTTTTTGAATATGTGTATATATATACATGTATATATGTTGTAATATATGTACATCCATATATATGCTTATATGTATGTTTTTGGGTATACACTATACACATACACTTGCATATGTGTTCATGTGTATAATTGTGGATACATTAATATATAGATATGTGCATATGTATGTATGAGTATGTAGGTGTGCATATACATGTTCATGTATGTATGTATATATATATATATATATATATATATACATAATATTTCTCAACATTTACTAAAGCAATATTTTTCCTTTTTTCGTAAATTACCAAACAAGAGCCATAAAAAATCATTTTTGCCAAGAGTTCCGTGCTTTGTCCTTTACATCTGGCAGACAGAAATCCATATCAGTGTGTTTAAGTCTTGTGTAGTCGTAACATCTACAAATATCTTCCAAAAAAATCGAGTGTTTTTAACAAAAAAATATTAGTGATATGGATATATAAATTATTACAGGTAAATAATTTTTGCTTCTCAATTTTATATAAAACCTTTTTTAGTTAAGTCTTATTACTATCTATCCGGTACATAATCCATTCCTTTATAACAAAATTTTTTTCTAATTAATCTGTATTGACCATTGTTAATTAATGTTAATCAGTATTTTAAAAAACATTGTATTTGACAGAATAAACCTGATGATGGAACGTACCTAGTTCCGAAACGTCGTATTAAACATCTTCAAAAAACAAATTGTTTTTTATTATTGGATTTACTGTTCGGAAAAGAAACAATCAATATATATATATATATATATATATATATATATATATTTCACATTTATTATTATTAATACTAAGGTTTAATTTAAAAAACTTAAATATATTCGTTACAGCAAAGCCATATTCTAAAACATCGAATTTACATGTTATATAAAAATAGCAATATAAAAATATATAGTTATATAATAATGTTATGAAAAATAAAAAATCAATTTTCAGATTTGGTTTACAAGACAAATGTCCGAGAATTTTATGAAAAAATATTAACCATTGAAAACTATAATAAATGCAACTAATTTTCTAAAATGAAACGATTTGGCGCATGTTGCAATTTCTTTTACTCTTTAATATGTACCCGCACATCGGCAATATTACAAAAGCAGTAGCCTAACAATAAGCGATAGTATTAGTTGATCCTTTCTGAGGACAGATCTAGGTTTTAGGTACCTGCGTACGTTCGTTTTCGACAAGGAACGAATTTCTATATCGTTGAATAACTAACTGGCCGCCATGTTTTCAACGACTTCGAAACCAGTTGATTTTCAACTAGTTATTTCGTAACGACAAAACCGTTAGTTAGTTAACGAAGAAGAAACGGTTGAAAATAACCGTTAGTTGATTCAACGCCCATCACTACTCTACACTAATTGATATAAATTTTTATAGGATTGAAAAAGTAGTGAATAAATTGATGACGTAGATGAAATCTTTTATTCGTGAAATTTCGTAAACACTATTAGAGAGGTTTAGGGCAAAAGCAACAGATTAATTCATACCTGGAAGTTTAATCTGTATTTCATTATTCAAAAATAAAACTACAATGAACTACGAGACCAATAATCTTTTGCATAAAACGCTTATAATGCACTTTGTACTTATTAAAAGTACAGCAAGTGAGGAAAAGCATTATATAAACTTTGAAAAGTAGTGATTATATTACTTATCTTTCATAATGAAAGAAAATCAAAACCATAGTCATAAAAGTAACAATTTCAAAATTCCTCAGATTTTTTATACATAGCAATATTTTTTTTTTTTTTTTTGTTACAATTTATTTTTGTTAATCAAGACTTTAATGTCTTATTTACAAAATTGATATGAGCAAAAAAAAAAATACAAAAAAACAAAAAATGCAATACATTGAATATAAAATGAAAAAAGTTGAAATAAAAATTAAATTAAAACAGTAATACAAAAATAATAACATAAATGAACGATGACTTGATGATGTATGCCGCGTACTACGTCAGGACGCGTGCAGACATTGGGCTAGGTGTTTGGTAGATCGGAAGGATACATAGCAATATAAACGCAATAGATTTTGATGTCTTCATATAACGTTATTACAAAAATTTGGCTAAATTTGAAAAAGTATGTGAAACAATTATAATGCTTGCATAATTTATTTTCAGAATGAACTGAGTGTACAGTTTGCTCAGTAAAATAAAAAAAAATTGATAAGTTTGTTTTTGGCGTACAAATTCTATTTTTTATATTCAACGATATGATATGATTTTATATTAAACGATATTATATGATAAAAGATTATTTTGATTGTTTGATTATAATTATTGCCCGGCTGTGTGAAACGGCGAAGTATTCGTAAAGTTTTATATATGTAATAAAGTATAGGATGTAATAAAGTTCCTAATAAACAAAAGCCATTAAAAAAGCTTTTAGACTTAAGTAAAAATAAAATAATTATGCAGGGTATCCCAGACCTAAACGTCTAACCGAAACGGGGTGATAGTATTGACCTTAATTGTCCTGAATAAAAATGCAACAAGAAGCTTTATTCCACGTTTTTGAAAATTATGAGCTTTTTAGAGCTTAGAACATTTATAATGCACAATTACTTACTAATCAATTATCAAACCACAATTAACTAGGATGATAATTTTCTATGTGTAATTTATACCATAAACTTTTTTCTATGATAATTATCTACTAGTGTTTGTCGGATTTCAAAATCGGCTTTCGGGCGGAAATTATAAAATTCTAAATCCTGATTATTTTTCAGTTAATGTGGTTAATATTGATTAATTTTGTTCATTTAAGCTTCAGAAACGTAACAATGAATAAGATTGCTAGGACCGCAGTAAAAAATATTACAATTGCCCCAAGATTTCAAGAATTACGACTTTCTCTTAAATTATGAATTAAAAATTTTCAAAATTGGTGGACTTTGAGAGGCTCTTCTTTAAAAAATATGTATCAAAGTATTGGCAAAATTCATAAAAAATCGGCGCGTTTAATCAGGATTCCAAAATGATAAAATACTAGACAAATTTTAAAATAAAAAATTTTGAGAATAAAAATAAAAACCCCACTACCTTATGCTCAAAATGGCATAATCTTACCAAAAGCTCTAGGTTGCACTTAAAAGCTCATAGTTTTCAAACAAATAATTTTTTTGAATTTTTTTCAGGTCACTTAAGGTCAATAATGTCGCCCGTTTCGGCTTGACGTCAAGGTCTGGGATACCTCTGTATAAGTAATAAAATCTGAATATTTTTTACAAAATATTAATAGCCATAAAAATATTACTCAATATTTTAACTTAATATGTAATCAATATATCGATATATTGACCGCAATTTTTTTTTTACAAAAACTAACAATAAGCCTGGTATTTGATCGTCGTAGTTCAAATGCTAAAACAAGCTGTTTTGGTTTCATAAGGCTAAATAAATAAATAAAGAAAATGTTATTAATATGCTATCATTTTGTACTCGGATCTTTGATCACGTCTATATATAATTAACTTCCCGAAGGAGAAGTTTATGTTTTCATAAAAAAATCCGAATCGCTAATTTTATGTTTTCTCGACGTTTCGAGCCATTCTGAATCGAATGAGACCAAATTTGGAAAAAGTATGTGTGTGTGTGTGTGTGTGTGTGTGTGTGTGTGTGTGTGAACAGATTTTTTGCCGTAAATCGACGTTTTCTCCAAAACGGTTGGACCGATTTCAAAAATTTAAAAGCCATTTGATGTATCTCGATGAGGACTATCGTCTCTGAGTTTTGTGCGGCGATCGGCAGGGCCGTTTCTTTGTAAATTGCAGAAAAGTGAAAAATTTTTCGTCCACGTTTTAGCCCGCAATTCTGACTCGATTCTGAAAATTCAAAAACCGTTCGATAGATATTGGTTGGGAATCGTGCTGATTAGTTTTTGGTAAAGATAGGCCGGGCCGTTTTCTTGTAATAAAGTTTAAAAAAAAAAAAATTTGACGATTTTTATGATTATTTTTTTGACGTAGATACCATAGTCTTCTAGGTCATACTAAAATATTACGGCCCTACGACAACTGGTTCAGCTTCAAAAATTCGTCAAAGTTTGCAAAAATCAGTATGGTCTTTTTGGCATTTGTCAAAATTAGACTTTTGATCGACGTTTTCTCAAAAACGCCTGAACCGATTTTAGAAATTTAAAAGATATTTGATGTATTTCGGTGAGGACTATCGATTGTCAGTTTTGTGCAACGATCTGCCAAGCCGTTTCTTCGTAATTTGACAAAAAGTGTTGAACTTTTCGTCCACATTTAAGCTCATCCTACCGAACCGATTTTAAAAAATCAAAAACTGTTCGAAAGATATTAGTTGGGAATGATGCTGATTAATTTTAGGTGAAAATCTACCGAGCCGTTTTCTTGTAATTAAATGTTGACAAAAAGTGTTAAATTTTCGTCCACATTTAAGCTCATCCTACCGAACCGATTTTAAAAAATCAAAAACTGTTCGAAAGATATTAGTTGGGAATGATGCTGATTAATTTTAGGTGAAAATCTACCGAGCCGTTTTCTTGTAATTAACTGTTGAAAAAAAGTGTTAAATTTTCGTCCACATTTAAGCTCATCCTACCGAACCGATTTTAAAAAATCAAAAACTGTTCGAAAGATATTAGTTGGGAATGATGCTGATTAATTTTAGGTGAAAATCTACCGAGCCGTTTTCTTGTAATTAAATGTTGAAAAAAAGTGTTAAATTTTCGTCCACATTTAAGCTCATCCTACCGAACCGATTTTAAAAAATCAAAAACTGTTCGAAAGATATTAGTTGGGAATGATGCTGATTAATTTTAGGTGAAAATCTACCGAGCCGTTTTCTTGTAATTAAATGTTGAAAAAAGTGTTAAATTTTCGTCCACATTTAAGCTCATCCTACCGAACCGATTTTAAAAAATCAAAAACTGTTCGAAAGATATTAGTTGGGAATGATGCTGATTAATTTTAGGTGAAAATCTACCGAGCCGTTTTCTTGTAATGAACTGTTGAAAAAAAAATTGAAGCCGATTTTCATGGAACTTTTTTTGGCGATATACATCATGGTCTTATAGAACTTACTGTAATGCTACGGCCTTACAACAAGTAGTTTAATTTTAAAAATTCGTCAAACTTTGCTAAAATTATTATCGTTTTTTTTAAAGTAGGATTGATGAAGTATATTATTTACACATTTTTTTGATCAAGTCGATTATTTACACATATCGGGAAGTTCATGTAATTTGCTTCAAGGCTAAATACCAAACCAACTAGTTTATTATTTCATTGAAATACAGATATAATTTACCAATTGACGACAATACTGCAAAGGTTTAATTATTCAGAATACCTATAAATATATACGTTTCCCACTTTTGTATGTGCTTTTATTTACGCCTGTTGTTTCTATGCAATTGTGAGTAACACATCAGAATATTATTCGCCCACAATTAATCATTTATTAGCTTCGGAATACAAAAGAATATTTCAGGTCGTACGCATAAGTTTTTTATGGTGTTTATGCGCAACACGCACATGCAAATTGAGCCGAGACATGCGATTCTATTAGTAAATACAATTAAATTATCATGAACCAGAATACAGATTAGTTCTACTTATGATAAACAGTGTTATAGGACTTTTACTGAAATGGTAGTTTAGCGGTTTTATTGATGTCAGATAAAATCTTAAATATGGTCAATATAGTAAAGATTATTATCGACTGTTTAATCTGAAAATGCGTAAAAAACTGAAACTGAGGGTAAAATCTCATTTAAATTTGTGGAAAATTTACTATGGATTAGTTAACTAAATAATGTAAATATGAAGAGGGTTTATAATAATAAGAGTCATAGGCATTGAGCCGTTATTATACTTATATTAAACCAGTACAATTATCTACTATTAAATTCAAATCGCAAATAATTGAAATGATAATTTTTTATATGTGTGATTTATGGCATAAACTACTTCCTACCATTATATATTAAACAAATAAATAACAATATCTGAAATGCACCTAATATTTATTATCTGAACTATTCAAAATAGTTAAAACTATTTTACAAATTATGAAAATGTTCTGAAAATTATTTTTGTGTTACCCACTTTATACATTTTTTAGAAGGTTGCTGTCTTGCTCTTTATAAGTGTATCTTGAATATAATAAATTAACTAGGTATAAGTGGCATTTTGCCTTAAGGAAAGTTGCTTAAACTTCCCGAAATGTGTAATAACTGACTTTATCAAACAAAATTGAGAGTTAGATATTTAGATAAAATTTTTAATTGCACGATTACATACATCATGTACGTAGCCCTTGATATCATTCAATGATCTAATTAATGGTAACATTTTTAGCACAACTAGATAAGTTTTGGAGACTTATTTTTACGTTAATTTAGAAAAATTGCTTATAAATTTGTGATATTCAATTCAATTTTGACTCATCACATCACAGATGCGACTTCTAACACAAATTTTGACTGTTATTATTTTCAAACTTCGTTGAATTTTATAAATTAAACTACTTGTCATAGGGCTGTGAAATTTTAGTATGTTCTTTAGAACGATGATGGCTATCAACATAAAAAAACTAATCAGGACGACTCCCAAAAAATATCATTTGTGAATAGTTTTTGGATTTTTAAAATCGATTCAGAATTTTTGGCAAAAACGTGGACAGAAAATTTTTCATTTCTCTGCAAATTACAAAGAAACGGCTCGGCCGATCATTGCACAAAATGGAGAAGCAATAATCCTTATCAAGATACATCGAATGGCTTTTAAATTTTTGAAATCGGTCCAGCCGTTTTTAGGAAAACGTCGATATATGGCAAAATTTGGTCTCATTCTATTCAAAATGGCCTGAAACGTCGAGAAAACGTAAAATTAACGATTCGTTTTTTTTTATAAAAACAAACTTCTCCTTCCGGAAGTTACTAAATAAATATGGACGATCCCTAGCAAGAATGTACACACAATATTAGGAAATATATCATGTATATTGTATATTATGTTTGTAAACCATTGATAACAAATTAGATATGACCGATACACGTGGACGCACTATAATTTTTATAAACGATATTTATTTATTGGATATCAAATTAAAACATAAACAATATTGTCAACACAGCTTGTTGATAGTGCTATTTTCGGCTCGGTATGTGTAATACATTTATATCACAGAAATTCAATTCTCAACAAAATATCGGTAATACCGAAATACCGGTGTTGGCATATAAATACCGGACAAAATCTACCGGAATCCCGGCAATAGAAGCCCTAATTGAGTAGATTATTTACACGTATCGAAAAATTTATTTAAAATGCTATTGACATCTAGTTTTATTTTAAGATTTCTAAATGCTTAATTAAATCCACTCTAAATATCGAATCGTATCATAATTCTAAACATCACAAACATAATTTTCGGAGCTAATTTCGTTCGATAGCCCTTTCGCAAAGTTGCTCATAAATTTCATATTAGGAGTTTAGCCAGCTTATAACGTCGGCAAGAAATTCGCCACACGTCTATAGTTTTCCTTAGTCCCTACCGAAAGACATTTATTATATCTTTATATAATGATTAATCAAATCATATTCTCAACAGATATGAAAGTTGCGACGGCATTACCGTCGACTTCGAAAACTTTTTATATCAATCGCCTCGATGAAAGACTAATTCCGAACTATCGGTGAAAGGAACTGTCCTGAACACGTTGGATAAGCTCGAAAACTAACCATCAGTGAAGTAGACAGTTTGCAACATAGAATTTATCTCCTAATTTAGTTTTCGCATGTTGAGTATCGTATGTAGGGTAATGATGGTCAGACCCGATGATGAATTTGTAATCGAATGAATATAAGTAATTTAATCGTGATGAAACGAGAACATCTGATGCAAATTTAATTTAGAATGGATTTTCTCCTCGTAAAATGTGAAAATGCCGTTTGAGTAATGTAACTTGAGCCTTAACGATGAATTTAAGTACCACCCACGTGGAAATATAATTAAGTAGTATAATTTATAAACTCCATCACGTTGAAATTTAAGGAAAACAATAAAAGATAATATATTTTATAATAAAGTCTTCATTGTAATATTGTGTAATTATTTTTGAATGATTTGTATCAGCATCGAGCATTGGAGTAATTTTCTTGAGAAAGTTGAAGCAGATTGAATAAAAATTATATACATAAATAATTTGCAAGATAAATATTGTTCTTACATAGTAAAAACTATTTGTTATTAATACATAATACACTTTTATATATATATATATATATATATATATATATATATATAAGATGATTTCAAATGCATATTTTGATGATAACTTACTTTAAAAAATTATGCTTTTATATAGAAAATTAATTTATAACTAATAACGAAAATTTTAAATTTTGAATAGTGAATATTTTTTTTTCTGCTACCAAATTTAATTTCATATTTCGATGATTATAAGATTGCCTTCTTTGCTTTTTGTGAGCAAAATATTAAGTTTCTTAGAAACGTGCCTTATCTATGAAGATTTGAATATTCCTAGAAAATCCTTCCAAACATTGGGAAATAGATGCTTCCTAACATCATCTAATTTTGTATAGCAAATAGTATTACATAATATCTCTGAAGACAAAGTTGCTTTCTATGTAATCCTCGATGCTGAATTCCCATAACATATGTGCGCTGAAGTAAACGCACAAATTTATAGGAGATAGACACACACACACACAACACACACACACACACACACACACATATATATATATACGAGTATATATATATATATATATATATATATATATGCATGTATGGATATATAATTTTTTTCAACATCTATCTACACTAAAGCTGATAAAAAAATCTATGAAATTTTGACCTCTAATTTTTAGAAAAATTATTCAAACACATGTTAAGCTACGATAGATTAGTACAAAAGTTAAAGTTACAATAATTTTTGTGAAGTCGATACATCAAATAAAAAGTCAAATATGTATAGAATATTTTAATATTGCAACGTTTAGACATTTTTTTTGTCGTCATCAGTGAATGTTAGACACTGGAGACTCACATCACATCAATATCAACATAATCAATTAGCACTAACATTTATTACAAAAACTTGTCATTATTAAATTTTACATAACATAGTGTCGACTTCTTATTATGATTTTTTACCCTGAAGTATTGTGTTCTGTATATCTGATATTAAAAATAATAATTTTGTAAAATATAAAGTGTATGATTACTCGTATATGTCACATAAAGAAGGAAAGGCTTAACACTTTCCCAGGAAAAAATTACACAACAATATTTAAAAAATGATTAATTACACATTAGCTGTCTTAAAAAGAATAATTACAAGCACAATATGGTAAATCACTTTGTTATGTTTAAATAGTGAGTTGATCAGGATATGGTTTGGCTTAGCATGTTAGCCATACCAAATTAGTTTCTGAAAGGGGCAAGTGCCCTGATGTTGATATTGTTGTGATCCCTACATTTGAGTATAAAATTTCAGTGAGATTTTTTATATAGTTGTTTACTGTCAGTACGCCAATCTGTTCGTGTATGTATTTTGTGGAATAATAGTGTTCTGTCAGCGTGTCTCTCGATTTGTCTAGTACTAGTCTTAGTGCCTTGTTCTGTATCGTCTGTAAGTTCGTCTTTGTCGTTGAATTTCATTTAAGAGCGGCGTACAATGGTACTAGTCTAATAATTGTTTGGTATAATGTCAATTTGTTTTTTACATTCAGCTGGCTTTTATGGTTCATTAGAGGTCTCAGAAAAATTCAATATCACGAGCAGTCTAATTTTTGTTAAATTTTATTTTCAAATATATAGTATAATTCTAAGAAACAGCATGACACAAATAATGAAAATATAATTGCATTTGCATTTTTACTAGAAAGCTTGAGTCTTAGTACGCCCCCTAGGCCTACAATGGTTAATGTACACTGATGATGAATAAAATATTATATCGAAACACACACACACACACACACACACACATATATATATATATATATTAATATATATATATATTATGTTACTTATGTGCACTTATGTTTGATATGGTATGATATACATTTGCTAGTGGGGAATGGTAATTGGTAAAGTTCCAAATTCGATCAACCTTAGCATTCATCAGAAGAAAAAACATAATTAATTTCATCGATATGAAATATTATATTCTATATGTTATAGGTTATTGTTGTATAAAAACATAAAATTGTTCTATTGAGTAATACAGCAATATCTCGTATTTCGAATGCGTTATTTGATAGTGATGAAAATATTTTATTGTTGTTTTGTGCAATAGGATATTTTAATAAAATGAAATGATATTACCCTATTGTTATATCACCAGTAATACAACAATGGGGTTAAATTATTTTATTTTATTAAAATATACAATTACACAAAATCGAAAGGATCAAATTCATTTGATTTGTGATTTAAGTTTAATTTAGGAAAATTAAAATAAAAATAAATATCGTTTTTACTATAGATCCTTCAATTATCAAAAATATTTAAAAACATTTATCAAAAAGTTTTAAGTACAAAATTATCCTAAATATTCAATATTTTACTGTTTTATATTATTTCAACGTGATACTAATTTATGAAGAATTAAATTTGATTATAATTTTTAACAATCACAGATATATTTAATATATTTTTAGCTTAATGAAGATGTAACAATATTGTTATATCACGAATTCGAATTTAATTTTATATATGATTAAATATGAAACAGAAATTTGTTTTGCAATATCAGCCCTCAAGTATAGAAATATTTAAACAAACACTTAACATCAAATAGTTTTGTGTTCAAAATTATTCTAATTATTATATACTTTAGATAATTTATGTTATTTCAAAGTGGCACTAATTTATAGAAAATGATATTTGATTAATATTTCTAACAAAAACAGATAAAATTATCATACTTCTAAAGTAATGGCTATATGGCAATATTGTTATATCCCTAAAGATATTAAAAAAATTTACGAAAATACCAATATATTTTGAATAGAATTTTTATTCAATTGAGCATAATTTATAAATGATTAAATATGAAATAGATTTTTTTTTGCAATACCAATCCTCAAGTATATAGAAAATATCTACACGAACACTTAACATTAAATATTTTCATGTTTAAAATTATTCTAATTATTCAATATTTTACTTGTTTTATATTTTTGAAACGCGACACTAATTAATGGAAAATTCAAATTGATGAATATTTCTAACGAAAACAGATATAATTATCATACTTTTAATGTCATGGCTATATAACAATATTGTTA
>NW_020539623.1:0-22555 GCF_003426905.1 Ctenocephalides felis
AGGTGAAACGTAAATTCGATTTTATCGAGGACGAAAAAATTTTCAAACCGGAGGAGACCGTAATAATATAATTTTTTTTAATATCTGTCATGGGACTGTCAGACTTTTTAGGGTAAGCATCAACTGTCCTGCGCAATTATAAACAAAAATTGTTTTAATTGCGACAGCAGCAGTAAGTTTGTTATAAAATTTATTTAGTTCATAAACAGTACATTACAAAAACATCTTGTTTTATTATTAATGACCCAGATATTATAGTATATAATAGTCGAATAGTTCTTGTAAAAGTTAGTAAAATCCTAGACACTGTAAGTGACTCTAGTTTATTAGACAGTGAATGTCATATTGTTAGTGTTGTCCAATAAAGTGGTTATAATTACGGGAGAGCTTGTATTTTATTTACACCAAGTCTTCCAGCTAATACCTATAGGAAAACTACCCCCGTTCCGAAGAAACTTATTAAACCAGTACCCCGCTTATCATATATCTGTGGACGAGTTGATCTTGAGTTGCTAGGCTTACCCCTACATAGCTAGAAGGAACCAGAAGCAACCAAGACAACAACCACGCCGTCACATTTCAGTAAATAAGAAGCACTGCATTATACGCATTTAAAATACAGTAATACATTTAGTTAATAATAATAAAAAAATGAAAATGAGTTAAACGCTATAATTAACGCTAAAGTTTTAACCACATGCTATAATAACAACTAGATAATGTACAATTTGCATCATGGAAAGCACCACAATTTATTTTGAAAATATAGGCGATGTGAAAGTGTGTAGTGATTAGTTTGATACCGTTATTTACTGCGAATTATAAGAATACAAGCTAAATTTTAACGAATTATCATTGGCTTTGACATAATATCGTTATATCGTTAACCGCCGTAACGTATAGACGTGCCGTTTCAACTTGTCGCAATGAGGTCGCAATCGACACCATAAGTGCTAGAATCGGAAGTTAAAAGTTCATATAATTGCTGTGACACAAAGGTCCCAGATGTAGACATTTGTAAAAACTGCGGAAATAGATACCATATTAGTTGTGCTAAAAGAAAAATTTCAAATTTCTTTATCGTAATCTGATACAGTGCTGTGATAACAGTGAAGTGCACAGTGATCATATGTAAACAATTTCCAGGCTTGAAAAAACAATTGCCGACAAAAACACAATTTCAAAAAAAGACAAAATTACCTTGGCATCCACCTGGATAGGAAATTAAATTGCGAACAACATATAATAAATAAAAAATAGCAATTAGATCAAATCTTTAAAAAAAATTACTGACCACTAAATAAAAATTCTGAACTCTCAGTTTACAATAAACTGTTAATATACAATGTAGTACTCAAGCCCATATGGACCTACGGTCTCCAACTTTGGGGTACAGCAAAAAAAGCAATCTAAACATCACACAACGTGCTCAAAACAAAATCCTGAGGCAAATATTAAACGCTCCTCGCTACACCTCTTCATGGATCATCCATCAAGACACAGGCTTGCTCACAATAGACTATAGAGGAACAAATTTCAGTGGTTGCTTCTAAATAAAAAAATAGGATTAACGTACATCTCAATAAATTGGCCAGCAGAGTTTACCTGGATGGTCAGCTCACCAGATTGAAAATAAGTTGCCACAAGATCTCATCTAGTTCATCTAGTTTTCTTATCGTTTTGTTTTTTTGTTTTCCTTATCTTTTTTTTTATTTTTATTATTTTTATGTATTAACATGTGCTATATATACTTAGTAGACATGCTGCAGGCTGTTGCTACTATCTTCTTGTTTATATTATAAGATAATTATTGTTAGCAATCTCTGCTTAATGTTAATGCCTATGTAAAACAGATTGCAGAATAAATTAAATAAAAAAAATAGAAGACAAGATTACCATAATAGGGGATAAGGAATATATAATTAAGCAGCTTGAGGAAAAAATTATACTGCTGCAATGGTTAAATCCGAACCAAAGGAAAAAGCAGGTTTCTTCAGCTGTACCCAGTATTAATATCGATACCGAAAAAGTAGTCAATAAGAAGTCAAAAAAAAAAAAAGAATGGGTAGAAATCGAATGTCAGCAAGAACAAAGATCCCAGCAAAATCTTAAATAAACGGGATAGTACCGCAGTAGCAACGACGCTAAAGAAACTAGAAGACCTTCCAACGCTGTTACTAAGAGCGTAACAGAAGAACAAAATTGGATCTTGGTCCAAAGAAAGAAACCGCCAAGACGAAAGGCCACAACTATAGAAGGCACAAATGCAAATGTCTTGATATAAGGTGTGGTGAAGCAAGGGCTTCAATATGTGTTTTGACTGGCGTTAGAAACAACAAAAGAACAATTGAAAAATTAAAAATTTCAAAAACATAACGTGCGAAAAATTTGCATCGAAACATCCAAACGTATATTCATCATTCAAAGTATTAGTTTTGGATACAGAATTAGAAAAAATTGAATTGCCTAAAAGATGGCCTCAAGGACTATGCGTGGATCGTTTTTTATTCAGATTCCAAAAGCATATTTAACACATTTGATTCAAAAACTAATGTCATCATATGCGGTGACTTCAATGTGGATTACTTAGTAGATTCGAATGATAAAAATGCACTAACTAATTCTGCTTTCACTTCAAAGATTATTGAAACTAACCCTATTATAACGTGAACTTTAAAACTTGTATCGATAATTCATAAACTTACAATCAGACCAATTCATAATTGATACTTCATCATGTTCGATTTTCGACTATGAAGCATTGATAATAAATCTCAAAATGAAAAAAAAATAAATGAAAAAAACATGGAACACTTAAAAAACAACTATTTCTAGTTAATTGGAATTACCTGGACCAGAGTGAAGATAGCAACAAAAGATTCAATATTTCTCTTAATATTTTCAAACAGATAGCCAACAACGCGTTTCCTCACAAACGCATATTGATGCCAGGGAAACTTACTTTGCTATGTTCGATTCTGTACTTTCATACGGAATATTAGCTTGGGGACATAGTACACATACTTCAACAAAGTTATGGAACTAAGGAAAGCAGGATTCTCACGACGAGAGCCTGGCAGGCCAATATTCATCAAGTACAAAATTTTGACTGTCTCAAACATTTATATTTGGCGACAAGCTATTGCGGTGCATGCTGATAAAACTAATTATTCATTGAGAAGTGCTGTCCATGACCACAATACGCGGAATAAAAATGCTATAATATGCCCAAAAATCAAAGGTTTCACCCCTACATTGCTAGTCGGAACTAAGGCCACGAAGACACGATCCAACCAACTCCAGACTTCATAGGAACCCACCTTTACACTTCATTGTGCAGCAGTAAAATTTCCTGAGATAGAGAAGTACTTGGGGCTACTACATACTACACCTTGGATGCACAAAGGTCTCAAAGGATACAGGTGGCGGCTGAAATCAACATGAATACAACAGGACTGACTCCCCTCATTTCTTTTCTTTTGGCAAAAAATCGCTTTTTCAGAGCTCGACATTCAATATTCGAAGAGAGAGGTTTATGGTATTATAATTATTTTTCTATAAGTAAGAATTTGTGGCTATTAATGCCGCTCTCTAGAGTTTAGAGTCTAGATTTTAGAAGACCAAAGAGTCCTATCTCATGCTTCAGATAGCATGTAAGTAAAATAAAAAAAGTATCTGATAAGATATATAATATAATATAAGGGTACAAAAATCCCGAAAGGGATAGCAAATTTAAAACATATTTGTGTTATAAAATCACCCACTATATAAAATAGTTAGTAAAATCAACAAAAATATTTTGATGATAATTAAAGCTCATTCAGAATTTCAGAGGTTGAATCTTTGCAGTAAATTGCACAATTAGTTATGTTACGTTCCAAAATATTTTATAATTACTTCATTGCTCGAAATATACCAAATTTTATAATACATTGACTTGCTCGAAAAATACAACAAATAATTTAACTTGTTTTAATTAGAAAAAATGTTATTCATAAAATAATATTATTCATTATTGTCAACTGCCTACACCAAGATACAAAACATAAAGTGATAGTTTCGAATATATATTGTTGCACGCCCCTGTTATTGTAGGTTGTTAACTACAGATTTTCTATTAAATTTCCTAAAAGTTCATAATGCAATCTTAGAATCTTCGAGTTCAGATGAAATAAAGGGTTAATATTCATTTTTCTTAGACTATCGTTGTACCTGAGTTAGGCATTCTCTCACGCAATACCGAGAACCTGTATCGACAAATCTCCGGGTATTAACCGGGTTCATAATGGTAACATTTCGCTTTATTAACAAGAATTAATCTTTTTGTCAAAAATATGTCGAATGTTCAAGAAACCACGTTTTCAATGGTTCAACTCTTCTAATTGTTCACCTTTTCAACAAAATCTAAATTTTACGAAATATTTTCTTTTTCAAGAAATAACTTCAATCATAATATGCAACTATTTAAGACCATAATATGCAAGTAGCCGATTTAAGACCAACCAAAAAAAACTTAGTAATAATTTGCAGCAGCAAAATGGAAATCAGAGAGGTAATGTTGTTCAGCAATTCCCAACTTTACTCCGACTAATCAGTAATACAAACTTAATTGCAACAATTTAATGCTTTCCAAAATAATTTAACTTATATTAGCCTAAAAATTACAATAATGGAAAAGTTAATTGACTCCGATTTTGCCAGATCTTTCAAACGTATAAAAAATAATAATTTTATTTTTAAAGATATACTGAAGAATTTAATGTAAATGACTCTTTTTCTTTTCACTTATTCAATTTTAATTAAACACTTACTGGCTTACTAGAAATAGACAATTTTGAGAAATTAAAAGAATTAATCGACCTAAATAATAAATGGCTAATACTGTGATAGTTTAATACTACATTACTTATAATGTAGTATTAAACTACAAAGTTTAAAAACCCAAAAAAAGTAATTTTTGATTTAAGAATTCCTAACTGATTCATTCAAAATATAAAATTCCGGTGAATATTAAAGAAAAAATTTTTTTAGTAAAACGATATTTTGCATTCTAAAGCTCATCACTTGTATAAAAATGATACAAATAATTTTAACTTTGCAATTCAGTTCATATAATTTATAGAAATATCAAATATGGAATCAGGTTCTTCATTCTAACTCTGCTTGATTTATCAACTTCAATTTATAAGTTTTCGAAAACAATATTACTCAAATATATCATAACGGTAAAGGAAGTTACTGCAATTTGCCTTAAGGCACTATGTCATGCACCACTTGTTTTTTCCTTATTATGAATACCATTTTTTCTAGGATGAAATTAAGCACCAATAATATTTTTGAAAACTATTTAAAAATTCATACATACAGTAGAATCTTACTAACTCGGCCTGTTAAAACTATAGATTAAAGTAAAAAAGACATATAATATTGGAAATAGTAGAAGAAAATCCAAAATCTCCAAACAAATTTCCAGCGCTTCGTTCGCTGATGATGTCGGATTATTAGAGGCAGTTCTGAATTAGCGAGATTCTACTGTAAAATTTGATAATGATGGTGAATTCATTATTCACTTCACATGTAAAAATTGAAATCGGTAAAAAATTTATATTATTCCGACAAAGATGAAAACAAGACGAAAACGACACACACGCAGAATGTAAATTTAAAATAAGTTCTAAGATGCTCTCTAATGTGTGAATAAGAATTCATATACCAACATAAAAACCATCACTACTAGATAAACATATTTTTGCACATAATTATCCCAAAGGATAATTGTTTGAGATAAAATTAAAAAAATAAAAAATAAAAATGTTCTGATAGTTGAAAATATTAAAATATATTGCTTCATTATTTTTTAGTTCTTTGCTAATTGTGGGAACGTATGTGTATAGAAAATTTTTGAAAACATGCCGTAAAGACATCATATGTGTCTTTATCTATCTTTTTTTCATTTTTATCATTTTTAGACAGATTCATATACATATGCATGGCAAATTATTTTTATATTATCTTGAAATTTCTTTACTTGATAATGCGAGTGATTATTTCTGGTAAATTCAATAGAATATGAAATTTTTTTCAGGCATTGGTCCAAAATTTAATCCAATAGTGTACCATAACTGTACAACTTATGTACAATATAAAAGTATTTTGCAACTAAACTCAACAGCATTTAGCCACCTACTATTTTTTTTATTTATTCTTTACAATTCCTATATGTGTCCTATATTATATTTTGAACATCTTATTTTTCCATTCAATTTTCTTTCAGCTGATTTTTTTTGTTTTTTAACTGTTTTTCTAATTTTTTAAACTTGCTTATTTCTTCTTACTATTATTTTACTCAATTAAAAATCCACGTGTCTTAATCTGCTTTAAATCTTAACTATAAAATTTTTTTTTAGTTAATACATTTTCTAATCATAATGAACCCTTATTTAAATTAGTGTGGTCTCGTGCATTATATGTTTCGATTTCATTTCCTGAAGTTTCCTGATGTCATTTGTGAAATTATTGCACAATTAAAATAGCAAAATTTTATGTATCAGAATGATTTTTTTCTTTAGAAGTAAAACGAAGCAGCTTTATGTTATAGATATTTCAATCATTAATTCAGTTCCAATTTGCAATCCACAAAGAAAAGTTGCTATCTTGCTTGAATTTAATTTGGTTATCTTGATATTGTGCTTTTGTTCATAAAATGAGGATCAATTTTTTTTATTTATGGACTTGTGTGACACTAATATTTGGTATTTACACATATTCAGTTCAAAAACAGCGCAGCATAAAATTCACATTTATTAACTTCTGGATTATCCATAACTTGTATTTTTAAAGTACTCTTTGAAGTTCGAAGTAAACCATAAAGCATATTCTTAAAATGTATACTTTCAGAACACCTTATGTGTTCTTTCTATAATCATCGTTTTCAGATAATGTTATATTGATATACATATGTATGACAAATCATTTCTGAATTATATTTCATCACACAAGTGATGCCTTCTAGTAATAAAAAAATATTGTTCAGATACTTATGTAGAACTTTCATCAATAGTATACCATAACTGAAGAACTTAATAATATAAAAATATGATGCAATTCAGGTTTTTATCACTATATGCATTTCGAATATTTTTAGGGTTTTAACAATTTGCAGTTGTTGACATCTGCAATCCATACATCGTCTGATGTCCACAAATTCTTTGAAATTTTTTGGTTTGGTATATTATAGTTTTTGATTTACCATTCGATAATGTCATCTTCGAGATTATTAATTTGTGTGATTAGTGCACAATTCCCATTCCAAAATTTTTGGTATCAAATTCAAAATGCTACCTGTTCTTTTTTCTTTTAAATGAAAAATAAATCAGTTTTATGTTACATGTCTTAACCATTAAATCAATTGCTATAAGCAATGAATGAAAAATGTTACTTATTTTGCTTGAATTTAATTCCTAATCTTAGACTTACATTTTTGTTATTGAAATTATAATTATTTTTTTATATATAGAGACTTGTAAAATACTTATTTTACTGATATTTAGTATTTTCATTATTTAGCTTTAGCAGCACAATTTTTTTCCTGTTTCTTTAGCTTCAACTTTGCATTATCCAAAACATGTATTTTTAACCAAATTTGTAAAATTCAAGACATTCTTGAAAGTGTAACCACTATAATACTAATCATTGATTGTTATCTCAATCATGTTGCTGGTTCAAGCAAATATTCATCATAAAAAAATGATAAAAAAATCAGTATATTTGTCTTGCTAAAACTATTGTTTAAAACCATTGATGTTTTGGAAGGATTGATTCTTTGTCAACATTTGTTGAGTTTGTCATTTGTTTAATTTTTTTGTTCTTTCACTATCAGTAAGTGAATATCGGAGAATGTACAAGTATTTAATATAATGGCCAATATCTTAATTTTCATGTCATAAATGAATTTGGTGGAATTTTAAATCACAGCGGATTATTATCTTTCCATTCGTTAGATAATATCTGTTTCAATCTTCTTCAAATAGTTTATGTAAAATATTTATATTTAAAATATATTGTTTTTAAATACTTATTTGGCTGACAATATTGAGCATATCAATTATACATAAACTTTTAATTTATGTTCAAGATTTAAAAATTTGAATACCAAAACCAGTTGCATGATTATTATTTCAAGCCAAATTAATATAAATGATTTGCCATAACTAAGTACAATAATATCTATAATATTCTATATAATTATGACAATAAGAAACAAATGGCAATATTTTCAATATTTAATATTTACTTCTTACTAGTAATTAGCATTACCACAATATTGAACACAAACAACCTAAATGAAAATCACCACAAATAGTTCAAAAATCAAGAGTTCAGAACAGATTTATTCTTATATCAAACAAGGCATTACAACTGTAGCTACTTTCTGCCAGATCTCTAAAGCCGTAAATTAAATACACAATAAACAATAATAATATACTTTACATATTGAATTATCACAGTGATGATCTTTTTGTAAATGGTGTATTTCAGTTCCAGTTAGTCTGCATTTCAGGATCATTGTCTGTTTTTTTTTTTTTTTTGAAAATCAAGAGAAACTGATGAACTAGTATTTGTTTTATGCAAATTAAAAATAGTGCATTTGTAACATTAGATGTAATCAAGGATAAAAAACTTGCGTGTTTCAAAGTAGTAACAGTCTTACTTCTAAGTTTTCATCTTTATCAGGTTTAACACAAAGAACATACATTTAGGTATGCATACAATTCCTCGAAAATGGCCATAGATAAGTAATATGAAATTTGATTAAATGTTGTTGATTTTTAGATATAAAAGAAACGAGTGGTGCATGGTATTATGACTTAACCTGTTAATTCTGAATATTTATCATTATACATACTGTAAATTACAGCGTTGTATTTTATAGACCTAATATATGCAAGTGCTTGCATATATAAAAAAAATATAGTAATATTATATAATAATAAAACACTTATCTCATATTTATTATTTTTATTATAGAAACAGTTTCAAACTGAATTCCAAAGTTGAAATTATTTATTTAGAATTTCAAAAAATCTAATAGTATCGAAAATTTGAAAAAAATTTAAATTCTGAATTTCTCGGACAAAATTTTAAGACAAAAAATGTTTTTAATTATCTTTAATGTTAGTTACAGTAGTCCTCACCAATTTGGGTAGTTTCCCAAAAAATATATATGCATCAGGAAGGAAAAAAATAGAGAATTGTTGTAGTCTAGCAAAGAGTAAATACCCTATTCCGAAGATGATTGAATTAGGCCGTTGTTATTATTTTTTGACGATAGATTTAGCTTTAGGTTTTCAACAAATAGAAATTAACTAAAATGACATATAAAAAAATTTAGCACTGACGAAGGACACTTTTAATATCTCCGAATGCCATTTGGATTTAAAAATGACCAGCAACTTTCCAACGCGAAATGAATAATATATTAAGAGTTATATTGGAAAATAGTGTTTAGTTTATTTACTTGATATCATAAGTTATTTTGTATCTTTACAAGAACGTTAGACAGTTTAACAAAATTATTTGAAATACTTCGAGAATCGAATTTTCAGGACACACCTAAACCAAATAAAATAAGAGCATGTTTAGAATATTCAATTTCAAAAACAATAATCCATATAAAAAGATATTTTGGTTCATTAGGTTATTACACACAATTTATTGAAAATTTTGCCAAATTATCCAAATCTTTAACAAAATGTTTAAAGATGAGGCTATAATAACTTTTGTTGTACACCCCTGATATTACAAGTTGCTAACCACTGTCATAATATTAGATTTCTAACAAGTCCAGACTGAAATCTTAGAACCCTTGAGCTTTAGCTGATATTAACGGTTCATATTAACTTTTCTCAGACTACTGCGTAGTAGCTGACATTAACATTCTCTCACGAAATCATAAATCTACATCGACAAATCTCAGCAAGATCATATTATCGACATTCCGCCTAGTTAACAATTCTCACCAAGTTCGCATGAATAACATTTTGTTTAATCAGCTAAATTCATTACTTTGTCCTTTTCGTTGCATAGAATATTCGAGACAAATCCCCACTACGTTTCAAAGGATTTTTGTTTTAATAATTATGAAATAAATCAGTCTTAATCTGTCGGTCGCCGGGCAAACACTTCTCTTCCAATACCTCCGAATTTCTTGTACTTAAAGTGAAATAAAGTGAAGTTTTTGAAATAGTCTTTTCATTTATCAATCTCAAGTACTTTCAGCAAGTAAGTTTCAGGAACTCCGGAAGGTCCAGAGCAACAACACCGATTTGCATATAGCGGCGCCAACAGCCCTTTCTGTTCATCAACGCGGTGCCCAACATATTATTTGGTGACAGCGGTGTTTGACTGATGAAGTAACATTCAAAATTTTTTGTGAGCTTGAAAGAACGGCGTTTGAAAAATAATTGCCAAGAGTGACAAAAAATATAAGGGTGCTACTTCAAACTAGGCAGTACATCGTGGAAAACTTTGCCTCCGAGGATAGCCTTGCCAAAAGTGGACGTAGTTGATGATCAGAAAACCGAAGACTCAAAATATTGAATAATTCAAACCCGAAGTATAAAATAATTCAAGACCCGAAGTATAAAATAATTCAAGACCCGAGGAGAAAGAATTCAAGAAGAAAACATTAGAAACTCGACAAAATTTACTAACAATCAATTTCGTTTTAGAAATCCTAATTCCAACAATTTTATCTGCTTTACTTGTAAAAAACGCGGACATATATCTCCACAATGCTTTTTAAATCAAAATAATAATAAATATTCAACGAACATAAATAATGGTACTAATAATAATAATAAATTTTGTAGCTACTGTAAATTACCGGGGCATTTAATTCAAGAATGTAGAAATCCAAGCCGAAAAAGTTTTTACCCAAGAAATAATAGTTATAATCCACCAAAATCTTTTATTCCTACAAACAAAAACAGACAGGCATATTACTGTCAGACAGATAGCACAAATGAACAAATTCAAGAAACGAACAACCAAGAACCACAACCACAGACAACAACTTCAAAAAACGGATTAGGACCCGTTTCGACAAGGGCATTAACGAAATAAAAACTCAAGTTCCAAATAGTTTTCTCCTAAATAATTCAAGAACTTTTGATATTATTCAATTATCCACTACTAACACGAATGATACTTTTTCAAAATTTTTAGTTGACACAGGTAGCGACATTTCACTGATAGATTTAAAACAACTAGATTTGGATTCGACCATTTACACGAAATTGAGTATAGAAATTGGCGGCATAACAAACCATACATTAAAACTTTAGGAGCGGTATTTTTAGGCCTAAATTTTAATGGGCAAGAAACCGAATTTCCATTCCAAGTTGTAAGAGACCTACCAACTAGGGAAATAGGCATTATAGGGAAAGATTTTTTAACCAAATTTAAAGCAAATATAGATATAGAATCCAAAACAGTCATGTTAAATTTTGAAAATGAAAGTATTTGTGCAAAATTATTTAATTCAAAAGATTATGTCATACCACCTAGAGTTGAAAAAATTTTACAAGTAAAAATTAATTTTAGCGAACCAAAAGTATGTTTATCAAAATGTTTAAGTTCAGGTTTAATTATTGGAAATTGCATAGTCGAACCGAATCAAAATTTTGTACATATAAATGTTATTAATCCAACACAATCAGAACAAATTTTAAGTGAAAGTGACATAATCTTTGAAAATTTAGATAATTATGAAATTTTAGAAAGGAAAACACAAAATCCCGATAATAATTCAGATATTGATTCAACATGTTTATTTACACAATCTTCTAATAATACAAATAATTTTCAACCAATCGTAAATAAGAACGAAAGAATTCAAAATGTTTTAAATTTGATTAGAACTGAACACATGACTCATTTAGAAAAAGAACAAATTTTACGTATCTGTCGAAACTTTAATGATTTATTTTTTTTGGAAAATGATAAGTTAACACATACCGAAACTTTAACTCATAGCATACCCGTGGAGAAAGACGTCAAACCAATTTATATTAAACCATATAGATTACCTCACGTTCACAAACAAGAAATTAAAAATCAAATTAGTCAAATGTTAGAAAATGATATTATTCAAAAATCACAAAGTCCTTGGAATTTTCCTCTTATTGTAGTTCCTAAGAAACCAGATAGTCAAGGTAATAAAAAATGGAAAATTTGTGTAGATTTCCGAAAATTAAACTCAGTAACAAAGTCAGACGCATTTCCTTTACCAAATATTACAGATATAATTGATCAATTAGGTAATTCAAGATTTTTTACAACGTTAGATTTAGCACAGGGTTTTCATCAAGTACTTTTAAATAAAGAAGATAGAGAAAAAACTGCATTTTCAACAGATTTAGGTCATTTCGAATACAAACGATTACCATTCGGTTTAAAAGGTGGTCCAGCGACTTTACAAAGATTAACAAACTCAGTTCTATCAGGTCTACAAGGTATAAGAACACTAGTTTATATGGATGACATAATCGTTTACGGAAAAACATTAATAGAACATAATGATAATCTAGTAGAAGTATTTCAAAAATTAAGAGAACACAATTTAAAATTGCAGCCAGATAAATGTCAGTTTTTAATGCACAAAATTTCATATTTAGGTCATGTTATTAGCGCAGACAGTGTATTACCAGACCCTGAAAAAATTAGAGCAGTTAGTGAATTTAAAACGCCATCAAACCCCAAAGAAATTAAAATATTTTTAGGATTATCAGGTTATTATAGGAAATTTATAAAAGATTATTCAAAAATAGCGAATCCGTTAACAAAATTATTAAAGAAAAATTCAAAATTCATTTATTCCGAACAATGTGAAATTTCATTTAATACATTAAAAGAAAAATTAATAAATCCTCCAATTTTACAATACCCGAATTTTAATAGAGATTTTTCAGTAACAACAGACGCCAGTGGCGTAGCTATAGGAGCAGTTTTATCTCAGAATGTAAACGGTTCTGATCTTCCAATTTCATACGCATCTAGAACATTGAATAAAAACGAATTAAATTATTCCACAATAGATAAAGAATTATTAGCAATAGTTTGGAGTGTTAATCATTTTAGGCCTTACTTATACGGAAAACCTTTCAAATTATATACCGATCATATGCCTTTGATATATTTGTATAATTGTAAAAATCCGAATTCTAGACAAATGCGTTGGCGACTAACCCTAGAAGAGTTTGAATTTGAAATTATTTATAAAGCAGGAAAAACAAATACAAATGCAGACAGTTTATCTAGATCATTTTTCGAATTGCAGAATGATAATAAAAATATTCAGGAAAATACGCAAAATATTCATGAAAGTACAAAAGAAATACAAGAAAATAGAAAGTTTACATTTTTAGCCACTACACCAAGCGATGATTATCAGACATTTTTAGATACCGTAAATAAAAAAATTATTTTTAATATGAACATAGTAGAGAATAATAACAATTTTATTATTTCAATAACTAAAAATCAAAATATTTTAATATTTGTATCAAAGACTTCAAAAGTATCTGAAAAAGTACAAAGTCTATTTGATCTTTTCGAACATAAAAACATTTTAGAAAAAATTAATGACGCAGATAAACAAAACTTTATAGACATTCAATCTTCATCTAACCACATAATATATTCTATTGTTAATGACGAAATTTCACAGCCAAAACTAGCTGATTTTTTTATTGTTTATGTAATTTAAAGAAATATTTGTTAGAAAAAAACATAAATTATTTGGCAATTCCTAATCCAATTCAATTTCCAAATTTTTGTCACCTTTCTTACGAAGATTTTAGAATGATGCTAAGATATATTTTTAAAGATACAAATATTAAAATCGAAATTTATTTAGATAAAATAATTGAAAATTTAACAAAAGATGAAATAGAAAAAGTTTTGCATGATTTACATATTTCTCAAATTAATGGTGGTCATTTAGGCACTAGAAAAACTTATAACAAAATTAGAAATTTTTACAAGTGGCCAAAAATGAGAAGACAGATGAAAAATTTTATAAGTACATGTGTAGAATGTCAAAAAAATAAAGTATCCCGGAAAATTAAAGAGCCCATGATAATCACAACTACTGCTAAGGAACCCTTCGAAAAAGTTTGTATAGATTTATGCGGACCATATCCCATTTCAGATAATCAGAATAAATACCTTTTAACTTTTATTTGTGATTTGACCAAGTTTGCGGGCGCAATACCTATTCCAAATCAAGAAAGCGCTACAGTTGCAGAAGCTTTTGTATCAGAAATTATTTTTAAATATGGTATTCCCAAAGAAGTTTTGTCAGATTTAGGAACAACTTTTACTAGTAATCTATTTAAAGACGTTTGTAAACTTTTAAAAATCAAAAATATTACTACATCACCATACAGACCAGAATCTAACGGCGCTTGTGAACGCATGCATAGGGATCTCATACAAAATATTAGATCATATATCAATAGTACGCAAACCAATTGGGATAAATGTGTTAAATATGCAATTTTTATTCATAATACAACTATTCATAAGTCAACAAATTACACACCCTTTGAACTACTATTTGGACGAAAAATTGAATTACCTTTATTTATTAATAAGAAAAACGACATACTGTACAATTATGACATATATACAAACGAACTAAAATCTAGATTACAACAGGCGAATTTTGAGGCACGAGAAAATCTTATAAAAAATAAAGAAAAATCTAAAGAATATTATGATAGAAATTCGAATCCAAAATTATTCAAAATAGATGACCTAGTACTACTCAGAGATGAAACACCGTAAAATGCAAAAAATTAATGCCATTATTTAAAGGTCCTTATAAAATATTAAAAACAGATGATATAAATAGTACCATACTGATTAATAACAAACCTGTACAAGTACATAATAATAAATTGAAAATCTTCACACCAAACAAATAGTATTTTTGTTGTCTTAGCATACCAATTTTTTCATTTTTTTTTCTTTTCAACATATTATTTGGTCGTTGTGACAGCGGTGTTTTACTGCCAACATATTATTGGTACATATTTTGGTTTGCGGTATATATTTTCAACATATTATTTGGGAATGTTGATCTTAGTTAATGCAGCAAAGTAATTTCAACATATTGTTTAAACAGATTAATAATCAAAGCTATCATTATTTAATATTAATGGTATTATTAATGATATGGTACTTTTAAAATTATTTGAATACCTAAAGTTATATTTACATGGTGAATTAAAGAATTCAAACCTTATTATGATACATAATTATATATGTTATGAAAAAAAAACGAAGTGAATTATATATTGAACTTCAAAAACCCTTATTGACCAAATTGATTGGTGTCGCCACTCTAAGATAGTTTTGGAGTGCCGACGTTTTAATTCCATGAAACCAGAGTATATTTTTTAATATGCGAACCCCCTTACACATGGATAGAGCAACTATATTTCCTTTTATTGTTTTACTATACTTTCTTTTTCTTCCACCCCGTGTGAATTAATTTCACAAAAACAACCAATTTTAATCTATCTCTATCTATTTCGTGTAATACATGGACCAGAATTCAAGTGCTTCGAAATATAATAGAAAGATTTCGTTCGACAATTTTAGAACATTTTATATAATAATTCAATACGCTCTGAAACTAAACTAAAACCTTTTGATATTATTTATGTTCTTTTATCAAATAGACCACAATTTAAAATAGATTTTGAAGCCAAAATTTCTATACAGACTGATAAACAACTCACACTCCATAAGCAAGATTTAAAAATACCTCGAATTGATACACAACATATTTTGCAGGACAACAATGTTGCTGACTCACATAATTCTTATCCAATCCTCATAGAATTAAACAGTAATGAAATACATTCACAAGAATTGAACATATCCAGACTTTTTCCTAACTAATGCTGACTTAATCACATCACAAATTAATTAATTTTACTAAAATGCATTTCTAAACGGGCTTTATGAACTAATATTTTCTTTATTCAAAAGTACTTGGTGAAAACCCTGTACTAAATATCAAGGAATTTTTTAAGTAACATTCTTCATTATTTTAAATAGTGATTGTTTCAGAAAGTAAAACAAAATATTTTTTTATAAATTACCTACGTTATAAGAAAGTAATTAGCAACTGTCCTCCACGCAATTAGACAAAAAAGTTTTTAAAATCAGCCATAGAGAATCTTCGAGAACTATAGTAAAGTGTTGAATAGAAAAATACAATCAGTAGAGGAAGAAAATTCTAAGATAGATATATAAAAGAATTTTATTTTTTTAGAAATCTCTTACAATAACAAAGTTTACAACAATTGCTGAAAATACGCGGTTACATTGCTACAAATTATTGTTCTAATGTAAGAAATAATAGATGCCAAATATAAATAAAGAAAGCGATAATAAAAAATTCGTAACCATTTCGAAAAACAAAAGAAATACATTTTTAACAACTAATTTTTATTAAATGAGAACACACGCACGGATATTTAAACACATGGTACACCTTCAGAAACAGACGTTAAACCAATTTACATTAAACCATAATATAAAATAAAATCAACAAAATTATTCAATATTATTCATTTAATTAATTATTTGCACTTATATCATTACCAAAAGAAAATGTATATTAAATTAAATAAAAATGGAGTATTTGTGCATATTTCAAAAACTTAACTTTTTTAATAACTATGAATAACTATGAATTTCGAAGGTTCAAAGCAGTTATAATAAAACCAATAACAAACATAGAATTTCTATCACCTCTAATCATTTATTCAATTACAACAAAAGTAATTTTGATGCATAGTATCAATAATTCAGGAAATAAAAACAAAAAAAAATATGTAATAATAATTTGTATCAATTATTCAGATATTTTTTAATACTGACATTCTAAATATAATAATTTCAAATTAATATTTTTATATTTTATAGTACAAATAGAATGTTCAAAATAGAATTTGAAAATAAAAGTTATAAAATCAAGAGGGCCCAGGAATCTATTATTATAGAAGTATGTGACAACACACAATTGTTAGACGAATTATCACTATCTTTCATATATTCTATCTAGATGTAATGCATCAGAATAGCAACAAATGTGCAAGTTATTTTTTTTTTAGAATTTTTGTATTGATACGGGATTCTCATACAGGATCAGTTAGAAATAATCGAGAGCTCTGTAAACATCATATTCCAAACAGTAAACTGAATCTGGAGCAGAGTGTTTTGATCATTATTTAAAATTCGAATGAAATAAATAAGTTATCAGATAAAATTAGACAACTTATGATTCGTAAAAAAAGAGAGATCTTGCACCTTGTGAATATTCTTATGCAAATAGAAAAGTTGTTTTTATTATTTTACTATCCTAGTAGAAACTTCATATCTATCAAAATCAATTAATGATAGTGATAATCGGTCAAATAATTATTTTTATCACATAAATTTTTAAAAGGTTTTAATTATGTGTAAACAATATAAATCAAGTAGGTCAAAGTTTTGCCTACATAATAATTTTAATGCTGCATGTATGGACAAAGCAGACACACAAAATTATGCAACTTGAGCAAATTCATATGTTATTAGATTGCATACTGTATCAAATAAGAATGACCTAATATTGTAACTAATTATTGTTTATAATATTTTGCTGTGTTATCAAAATCCATGATTTAAAATGAAACAAACTGTTGAAACTAAATCGAAATAATTTTAATAAACTGTTAAAAATCACAATATGCAGCAAAATGTTACAACAATATTAGATTTTTTACTCAAAAAAAAGGTTAGATATTAATTTTTTTTTTACCAATCATCAGAATTGTTAACTAATTATTATATTGCAGACAAACTTTTTCATTTCATATTTTGCAAATAATTTTCAATTTTTTTTCTTCTCTCTTTTGATATAATCAATTATACCATAGATTGTTATTTTTAACTTTTTATATTTATCGAGGACGATAAGTTTTTTAAGAGGAGAAGAACCTCAAAAATTTGCAATTTTTTTTTTTTTATGTTTCCTGAGGACAGGCAACAATCTTTAGGGGTGGCGTATTATGTAATAAGGCATTTCGTGCGGTTTTAATAAATAACCAAAGTACAAGGCTAGCGCACGAATGCGGAAGTACACAAATGTCACGTTCTATACTGAATAAATAGAGTAGTGATCATCTATCAAATTCAGTGATGTCTTAGGCGTGTGTCTAGTCTAGTAATGTCTTAAGAGAGTATGTCTTAACACGAATTTATGTCAGTTTGTGATTTGAAAGTTTATTAAAGATTAAATAAAGTGACAGTCAAAATAAATTCAGTGTTTTCTATTAGACTTTGCGTAGAGACTCTTTCAGCTTATACCAGTATAAAGTGCTCACGGTTCCGAGGAGATTTCTGCCAGTGTTATTGTTTTATATTATAACTACAAGCTCTGCCCACAACACCAGGAAAGGGTTGGACGGATTTATCACCCAATTGGAGAGTGGATCAACCAAAATTTGGACCTACAACCCCTAACAACAACACCCCATATCATTTCAATGCAATAACTAAATCAGATGCTTTTACTTCAACAAATATTACTGATATAATTGATGAGTTAGACAACTCACGATTTTTTATATTAGATTTAAAAGTACAAGTTTTTGCCATGTATTTTTGAATAAAGAAGATAAAGAAAAAACTTTCCAATAGATTCAGGATATTTTGGATACAAAAGAATACAATTCGGATTAGAAGGTGGGTGGTTTATACAGGTTTTGTTAATTTGTATGGACGATATAAATGTTTACAAAAAAATATTAATAAAACATGATAACATATTAGTACATACCTTTAGGGAACATAATTTAAAACTACAACAAAGTAGATGTCAAATGCACAAAATTTTATATTCAGAACATTACGTCAACAATTGTTAACGCAACTCATATTAATAAAATTCCGCATAAAAATAATCGTTCTGTCCTTCTCCTTCAGACAACAAATGATTTAGAATCCTTTAGTTAGTTTGGCAAATAATTTGATTTAATGAATTATAAAATAATGTCAAATCGACCGTCGAAATGTATTACAATAAAAACCGTCTGAGCTTCTGTTTATGTGAATAGATAAAAGTCAATAAAAGATCAAGATGTTGTGAAAATTGCATGAACATTACATATATTAATAAATTTTTTATCAGTGTTTTATTAGGATTAAAAGACAAAAGAACATTAGTTTATATGGACGATATAGTTGCGTATAGTAAAGCATTAATAGAACATAGCAAGAAACAAATAAAAATTTACATATATTTAGGGAACATCATTTAAAAGTACAACGAGATAGTTGTCAATTTGTAATTCAAACCTAATATTTTTAGAAAAGTAAATATTATTTCAGAAGGACCGGAGATCGGAGAATACACGCGAAGGTTTGTACAAATTGACAAAATTACAATATCTTGGCGACGACATCATCTACCACTGTTTGAAGCCAAAAACGACAAAACAAAATTGTTCTAGGCGCTTGAAAAGTTGCATTTAACCGCGACCTGTCACATTCATCTTTAAAGGATTAATACTTCAAAGTTACAGTAATTTTAAGTTGGTGTTGTCTGACGTACCAACTAATTACACTATCATGGCTTCTGACTTGTAGTTAAGTTTAGTATATACAGCATTGTTTAAAACGTGAAGAACCAAGCTTCACACATCCCGGGGCTTCGAACTTAGCAGCAACATGGTGGATCATCCAGAGACTAACTAGGTTGCCAAAGGCGGCCAAGACATGAACCAACCAATCATATTGCTTAAAACGTGAAAAACCAAGCTTCTCACATCCCGGGGCTTCAAACCTAGCAGCAACATGGTGGATCATCCAGAGATTAACTAGGTTGCCAAAACGAAAAATAAATATTAATAATAATATAATCCTATACTTCATAGGAACCCATTTTTACATTTCATGACGGCGATAAGATATCCTGAGATAGGAAAATGCTAAGAGCTATACTAGACCCCAAAATACGACTCAAAGGAGACAGGAGAGGCAGAAACCAACATAAGCTGTTTGAGTAACACAATAAAAATTTACTCCCCAAGTAAGTGAGTCATTCTTTTTCTTTTGTACAAAAAATCTTATCTTTAAAGCTCGACATTGAACATTCGAAAAAAGTATAGTTCATAGTAATTACCTTTTCGATCTATTTCTGTATACATGAGATTTTTTGTCAATTAGATTAGAAAGGGTGTATGTTTTATAATGAAATACTGTTTTAAATTAACAAGATTATATTCAAAATTAGCAAAAAATATTACTAAGCGAATACATTACTAAGTAGAAGGTTGGGTTCAATAATTTTATGAAAACAAGTACGTCACCAATGTCATCCATTTAAATAGATGATAAATATTTCATTTTGGTTATTAATTAAAGCTTCTAGGCAAAAAAGTTTTATTTCATGCTTCAAATCGTCCGAAAAGTAAAAAAAATAGTAAGAAATTATGATGTATAAAATTAGTATTTTTATAAGAATTTGATACTCAATTTTTCATAAATGGCACATATAATAAGAATAAACTTACAATACTATTTTTACTTCTGAAAAAATAATAATCATTTATCAAAAGTCCTGCAAGATATTATAGTAACCTGGCTTACTTATTTATTTGTACTGTTAAGATCGTGAACAATCAATGGTAGGCTATATACAATAAATCTTAAGTGTCCAAATAATACGTTGAATCTTATAACGCAGTATTCACAAGAAAATGTTCTTTGGTGTGTTATTCAATTAAGTAGTTTCAGGAAAACTTTCGCTTTCTTTTACTACCACAAGTTTTTCAGCCTTTTCAGCCAATATTGAAACCAGTGCCTGATCGAGTCACCGATACCAGTACCTATATAGTTGATCTGTAGTTGCCAGTTTTACCCCTAGAGGAACTAGTGGCTACAATAACCAATCCAATACTTCAGAGAAACTCATCTTTACATTTTACATTTCAATATATGCACAAACAGATTATATATATATATATATATATATATATATTGTTGTACACCCCTGATAATATGATATTATTTGGTCGTGTGACAGCGGTATTTTACTGCCAACATATTATTGGTACATATTTTCAACATATTATTTGGGAATGTTGATCTTCGTTAATGCAGCAAAGTAATTGCAACATATTATTTGGTCGTGTGACAGCGGTATTTTACTGCCAACATATTATTGGTACATATTTTCAGCATATTATTTGGGAATGTTGATCTTCGTTAATGCAGCAAAGTAATTGCAACATTATATTGGGTCGTGTGACAGCGGTATTTTACTGCCAACATATTATTGGTACATATTTTCAACATATTATTTGGGAATGTTGATCTTCGTTAATGCAGCAAAGTAATTGCAACATATTATTTGGTCGTGTGACAGCGGTATTTTACTGCCAACATATTATTGGTACATATTTTCAACATATTATTTGGGAATGTTGATCTTCGTTAATGCAGCAAAGTAATTGCAACATATTATTTGGTCGTGTGACAGCGGTATTTACTGCCAACATATTATTGGTACATATTTTCAACATATTATTTGGGAATGTTGATCTTCGTTAATGCAGCAAAGTAATTGCAACATATTATTTGGTCGTGTGACAGCGGTATTTTACTGCCAACATATTATTGGCACATATTTTCAACATATTATTTGGGAATGTTGATCTTCGTTAATGCAGCAAAGTAATTGCAACATATTGTTTAAACAGATTAATAATCAAAACTATCATTATTTAATATTAATGGTATTATTAATGATATGGTACTTTTAAAATTATTTGAATACCTAAAGTTATATTTACATTGTGAATTAAATAATTCAAACCTTATTATGATACATAATTATGTATTTATGAAAAAAAAACGAAGTGAATTATATATTGAACTTCAAAAACCCTTATTGACCAAATTGATTGGTGTCGCCACTCTAAGATAGTTTGGGTGCCGACGTTCTAATTCCATGAAACCAGAGTATATTTTTAATATGCGAACCCCCTTACACATGGATAGAACAACTATATTTCTTTTATTGTTTTACTATACTTTCTTTTTCTTCCACCCCGTGTGAATTAATTTCACAAAAACAACCAATTTTAATCTATCTCTATCTATTTTAGGAATGAATATTATAATTATCCTCAGTATGATATTTTTGGCTTACGGACAACTCGAACCTGACTACGAAATAGAACAAATGACAAACTACTCGGGATTTTATTACGAACATGTTACAACAATTAATTTATATAATTCTAAATGGAAACTATTAACGTATGTAGATTTATCAGAATTTAGAACACAATTTAAATACATTATTAATATTTATGATCAAACAAAAGAACTTTGCAATGTCTCCAAAATTTTAGAATGCCATACAATATTAAAACAATGGAAATAGATTGTAACAAATTCAAATTCAAATAAATTGATTCAAAAAATG
>NW_020539624.1:0-15781 GCF_003426905.1 Ctenocephalides felis
GGAGAGTCCACATCAAAATATAATACTCAACAATTATTCATTGTTCACCGCTCGGGTCCAGCCTATCATTACAATTCCTGGTCGTACTGGTGATCCAAAACATACCTCCCAATATATCAACCACCAGCCAGGACAATTCTGTGGCTTAGCGGTTTTTTCTCCCTCGTAGCGCTGAAGAATTTTCTGACGGAGACATCGAGTTCAAAGCTGCCACAACTCGACAAACCAAACGATCATTCGCAGCACACAAACTAAGGGATGGTGGCGCCTACCGGAGAACTTTAGAACAAACGCGAGACTACGACTAACTTGGACATAACTATCTCATCGGATTCAAGTAAGCAAATCAAAATTAATCATATCTCAAGATGGAACCCATTTTTGAAGAAGCTAGAAAAGGTAAAGATAATAGTATAGTATAAATAAAAAAATTAGAATTCAATTAGCACTTAGCACTATACCCGAATTCAATGGCAATTCAGATGACCTTTATAGATTTTAAGTACTGTAGACTCAATTTTAGATGATGTAGATTTTGAGACGTATAAATTATATCGAAGATTGTTATTTGTAAATTAAGTGGAACAGCTTTTGATTGCATTAGACGGGCTGATTATCAGTTATGGAAGAATGTCAAACCTATTCTAATTAAACGTTTTAAAGATAGAAGGTCCATCGCTGAGTTACATCACGAGCTAGCAACAACAACAAGAGAAAATGGGGAATCGATTGAGAAGTTTGCAGAGAAACTTGAGAGTTTGCTTACGTTAATAAACAACGAATGCTATTTTACACAAAATGAAATAGCGTATCCATCATATTGTGCCTTGGCTTTGGCAGTTTTTGTTAGAGGCCTACCATTGGACTTGAAAATTATAGTTAAAGCAGCCAAACCGGAAAATTTGAAAGATGCTATGCACATCGCTGCAAAGGAGGAAAAAATATTAAACATCAGATCTGATAAAAAATACAATCCATTCGTCACTTGCAGATACTGCAAGAAAAGGGGACACCACATAACCAATGTCGAAAACTTACAAATAGGAAAAGAGATGACAAACTTAGAATCTACAATGGTGGAAATGACGATAGAATGGACTACGAAAGTAATAAGGATCTGAAATATACAACAACATATGATGATACATACAAGGCATTCATAACAACTAAAGAAGAGTCCGAAGATCCGGAGAATCCGAAGAATCCGAAGAACAAGAAGAATCCGAAGAGTCCGAAGAATCCGAAGAACAAGAAGAATACAAAGAAGAAAGTTTGACTCACAACACCAAAATAGAAGAGTTGACGACAATCGCTGCAATTCATACGAAGAAGAAAGGATCTATATGGCCCGAAGAAGATATGAACAAACCATACGTGCAAATTCATACGAAGAAAAAAGGATCTATATGTGGCAAAAGATATGGAGCAAACCATACGAACAAATCATACGAAGAAGAAAAGGTTCTGAACATATATGTGGCACAAGATTGGAACAAACCCAAGATGAGGTTTACGACATGAAAGAAATAATGATAAACAAGAAGAAATAAGAATACTTAATGATGAAGGACCAGAATATATGAAAACTATTCCCATTAAAATAAAGAAGAAGAAGAAAAAGAAAAGAAATATTAAAAGAAGAAAAATTAATGATGAAATTATAGAAGAAAATAATCAAGAAACCAGGGAATATAAAGTTAATATGATAAGAAAATTACCTTCACAACGAAAATTGTCAATAAATGAAAATATAGCCACTATGACAGATATGTTCAACCGTAATAATATGAATTTGAACACAAATGAGAAATATGCACATTTACAAAGCCAAAGCAGCAGAAATTTATATCGTCGCAAACACATGTAAAGAAGAGAAACATTCCCGATTTTATTATTTTCAGAACAGCACCAAAATTGTTTAATTATAAATACCGGAAGAAATAAAAACTCGCCAGGTGTAAACACAATAGTAACAACGCAAGTCATTCTGTTTGGTTGACACATAAGCGAATTCTCATATTTCAAAGCAACATTTGTTCAATTTTGATTACCCAGCAAATTTCGAATATCAAGTATCAAGTAACAATACAACGTAAATTAAAATTTTCATTAATTACTATTTATGATTTAAATTATCAAATGCAAGATTCTTACGCCATTATTAATTTCTTGGAGATTTTAAATACATTTTTCAAATTATGATTTTTATGCTCTATTGATATAAAAGTTTTTGAAAAAAAAAAAATATTTTGCATCATTTATGGTAAGTTGTTCGAAACATATTTTGTTTTACCGGAATAACATTTAAATTTCAGTGATGCCTTTACATAATCAGCGACCATCTAATTTGTATTCAACTGCTGATTTTTTTTATATGTATGTTATTATAGATTTATTAATGTAGATATAAAAATATAATTATTATAAGATTTTTTTTTCAGAGCACATTATTTGTAAACATATTCTAACAGTAATGACACTTTTGAGGACAAAGTTTTTAAGGGCCGAAGGAAGAAGAGATGGAACTCATTTTTTTCAATTTTTCTTAATTTTTATAGTTTTCCGAGGACGAAAAACTTTTGAAGAGGGAGGTTGAACTGTAATAACAATTCGAATCATTATTTTGTTTAATAATTACAAAACGCGTTGCTAGTTATATGTAGGTTACGCGGACATCGGAAGTGCTTACTGTTGGATTTTGTAATTAGGTTGTAAACAATAAATTAGTATATAAGAGTTAGACAAAAGTTAGACAGTCAGTCAAACCTGGAGTAAGACTCGGAGACAGACATAGAGTTAGTCAGACATAGTATTCAGTAAAATGTAGTCTTTGCTGATATGATAACCAAAAGGTTATCAACAAATATTAATTGTAAAAATAGTGAATAATAAAGTATCATTCAAAGAAAAAGTGTGTTTACAAATTACTATCAAATCGCTGTTCGTCCTAAAGGCCTTTCACACTACCAGTGGACTCTGGAGAGTCCACATCAAATATAATACTTCAACAATTATTCAATTGTTCACCGCTCGGGTCCAGCCTATCATTACAATTCCTGGTCGTACTGGTGATCCAAACATACCTCCCAATATATCAACCACCAGCCAGGACAATTCAATTTATATAATTCTTACTCACACTTATTATCTTACATTTACTTAATTCATAAGTGAAATTGTATAAAATTTTATTTTAAAATTTTATAAAATTTTATGGAAGTTTATTCTTACTCTTATAAAGTTTTACTCTTACTCTTATAAATTTTATAAAATTTTATGAAATTTTATGAAATTTTACTCTTACTCTTACGAATTTTATAAAATCTTACTCTTTACCTTTATCAAATTTTACTTTTACTTTTATGAAAACTTATTCTTACTTTTATGAAAACTTATTCTTACTTTTATGAAATTCTACTCTTATGAAATCTTACTTTTGAAAGAAATTTCAATTTTATTCTTATAAAATTTTACTGTCATGGAATTTTACTTTTAATCTTATGAAATTTTACTCTTACTCTTATAAAATTTCACTTTATAAAGTTATACTCCTATGAATTTTTATTCTTACTCTTATGAAATTTTGTTCTTACTCTTATGAAATTTTATTCTTAATCTTATGAAATTTTAGTCTTAAGGGGCGTCCATTAATCACGTGATCGACTTTTTAAGGATTGTTGGACCCCCCACTCCCCAATAAAAAATCACGTGTATTTTTAGTTACGTGAAATAATTGTAATGTTTGCATTTTTAAAAAATTCAAGTAAAAAATAAATACACGTGATATCTTGCTATACATACCCCTCCTTTCTCAATGTGATATTTCGTGATTTTTTGTCAAACTGCCCCTCCCCCTAAAAACCTACCGTTATTAATGGACGCCCCCTTACTCTTATAAAATCTTACTCTTACTCTCATAAAATTTTACTCTTATGAAATTTTATTCTAATGAAATCTTTCACTTACTCTTATGAAATTTTACACTAATAAAATTTTACTCTTACTTTTATGAAATCCTAATCTTACTTTTATAAAATCTCACTCTTATAAAATCTCACTTCTATGAAATCTCACTTCTATGAAATCCCACTTCTATGAAATCTTACTCTTATGAAATCTTACTCTTATGAAATCTTACTCATATCAAATTTTACGCATATGAAAATTTATGCTTATCAAATACTCTTACTCTTATGGAATTTTACAATTATCTCCCAGATTAGGAAACTAAATCTGCGACCAGGAATTATCTATATGACTTGTATGTATGTATATATATAGTAAGGATGCATGATTTTCGGAAGTGTCGAATTCCAACACATTCATTCACATTCACATTCACATTCACATTCGAATTCGAATTCAAATTCATTCGGAGCGATTTGAAGCTTGCAGCAAATCTGCATAATGTTTTCACGCTCAAAGAACTATCGGGCCAATTCGCTATATCATCAGCCGAACATACGAACATACACAAACACACATATTATATACACATTAAATAATTTTTGAAATAATTTTACATCTTATAATTAAAAAATTAAAAGCTTTATTTACGGAATCGATCTATAAGGATCCGAAACATGGACTCTAAAAAACAGGGTGGACAAATGTATTAACGTTCGAACAGAAAAATACAAAGAATTCAGAGTAGAGGAATAGATCGTGAAAATGAAAATCGTCGACGGCTTGCAGGAAAATATACGGATTTGTAATATGAGTTATAAAATGCAGTCAGTCTATTCTTATTCCTGTCATTCGATGTATTTCATATCAAGGATTTTCCATTACATATCTAATTTCAGTGAAATCTCACACTTGGTAATAAAAAAATGTAATTTTTTAAAAATGTAATTCATATTTTTGAATTTTATACTAAAATCAAACGGTTTAACGTTTTGCAAAACAAAGTATTATTTGAATAATGAAAACTTAGTATTGATAAGCAGAAGTATAGAAATATTTTTATGTTTACTATTTAATCTTACTTAAAATTATACTTATTGAGCATAAAAAAATAAATTCAAGTCTGCAATATATACTAAATTTACATAAATAAACCAAATAAAAATCATTTTAAATAAAGTTTTAAGTTATTTCGTTTATAAAGTGGATTGCAATGATTGTAGTATCATATTTGCTGATGAATTCGTAATTCTAAAAACACAAAATCACTTTTAAACTAGTGGGGTGTATGGCATTGTGCCTTAAGACAAATTGCTGGAACTTCCCGTACCGTAACGAAATGTTCGAGGAATATTAAATGTTTTCAAATAGATTATTATCAATATTGTAACATTGTCTAATATTTATAAGAATTATATCAACTGAATTGCAAAGTTGAAATTATTTGTTTAAAGTATATTAGAACATTAGTCAGAATTAAAAATAAAATCTAAATTATTTTGAATATTTAAAAATAATTTCTAAATTATTTGAATCATTCAAATCGGATGCTTAGTTCTCTCAAAAACTCGATTTCTATTTTTAGCACTCTTTGCTTCACATCTATGAAACGGCTGGACCTGCCTTTACCAAAAACTAATCAGCACGTCTCCTTATCATTACGAATCGAATGTTTTTTAAATTATTTAAATCGGTTGATCGGTGTTCTCGAAATCGTCGACGAAAATTTGTATCCGAACACACACACACACACACATACATCCATTTTTTCTAAGGTATGCCAAAATATTCAGAAACCTTTGAAACGTCGAGAAATGCAAAAATTTTCATTTTCGATTTTTTGCGATTTCTGTAACTTACCCTACGGTAATTAAACATAAATATAACAATAATAAAATAATTGGAGTCTTAAAAATAGCAAATTCACATAAATAATTATATTATATATATTATTATATATACAGTATCTAATTCGGTTTCTATGAAATTCATTTTTATCAACTTTTTCTATTAGTTTTCAATTTTGCTAAGTCTTTCTTTCTTTCAGTCATTTTAAAAACATTCCTAAAAAAATAAAAATGCTTTACAATGATTCTACAAAAATACAAATTATTTTATATATAGGATAGCATATGTACGTCTATATGTTTGCAGTTTTGTATAAAATGATTAATTGAAGTCTTAAAAATGATAATATTTATACATAGTATTGAATTCGCATAGGTATACATTTTCGTATAAAATATCTGCTCGTAATCCAATACAAAATTTTCTCTCGGCTTGAATTTGAAAAGTTCCTCAATAAAACATTGGATTATATTCATTTCTCCTGCTTAATCGGTAAAACTTTATCGATAATTCTTATGTAGTACACTGCTCCGATATATATATATATATATATATATATATATATATATATATATTTGTATATTTAATCGTGTGTGTACAGTACAAGTATATTTATGTACCGGTTCTGTTGAATTTATGGCATAATATGCATTACGTGCGCCCGGGTCGCACATTCACGCAGATATTTACAATCATTGCGGGCGAGTTTGTTCTCAGAGGCCACTTGGGCGAAATAAAAATAATAGTTGCTTCTTTTCCAGAACAGGTGAAGGCGGCGGTAAGGCGGTAAAGCGGTAAGGCGGGCGGGAAGGTACCTAACGCAGCAGCAGCAGCGAGCGTCCCGCGGCGGCGGCGGACGATCGTAAAACAAACTCGGCCGGATGGGAGTTTAAGGTAAGAGGTATTTTATAATGGACCTTTAATTTTTATACAGTATTATATATACACTAGATAAACCGACAGACGTTGTCCTGTATCCATGTCTACAATTTTTTAATATAATATACTAAGATTTACCGTTTACCTAAAAATAATCATTATTGTTTTTTTAAACTACTCTTCACGTCAAAATGCATATACATTTGATAATATGAGCGATGTTAAATGCAGAACTGCTTTAAATAAAACGATGAGTCTCAATTCCCACATTGTAATATTGGAAATTGAAGTCTTTTAAACGGTATAACATAACAATAATCATAACATAACTCAATCAATTTTTTATTATTTAATATATCCAAAATTGCATCTTAACTTCTCTTAATCGATATCGTGAGAGTCGAATTGTATGTATTCATCTTTACTTTCCCATTTGTTGTTCTAAAGTAAAATTTTAACGTATTTTTAAAATATTGTGGAAAGATTAGTAAAATTAGCAAAGAAATTATATATTGAAAAAAAACTATATTGAAAATTTAATATCCGAATCTTTTGTTGGCGCCCCCTAAGGCGTGCACTCGTATTTTTCGCATGCATCGTATTAAAGGTATGACCGGCTCTGATTAAAACTTACTTAATTTCATATTTTAAATGAATCAATTTGTCATATCTTATTCATCATTCAATCTGCCATACATGTACTGTATTTTATGTTATTTTAATTTCTGGCACGCCTCAGCTGCTTTTTGGCAATAATAATGCCAAAACATTTCATTTTTCTTATTCACAATCATAAATTTATTATACATCTTCTAATATTGTATAGGTTCATAAGTAAATTCAAATTTTTGGCAGATGATAGTATTCATTTGTTTTCAATGCAAACAAATGTCGTCTTTTACATTTTTTTCCATTTATTTCTACAATATTGCACATATATCCCAGTACTTTATAATCACATACATCCTAGAAAATTTCCTTAACAAACTTCCGAAAGATTTATCATAATCCGAATAATCGTATAGAAGGAGTATACAGTGAGTGCTTGTAATTTAATATGGACTTTATATAATAGCAATAAAGCTCGAATTAATTATACGTTTTAGTTAGAAAACGTTGGAAATCCGGCAAACGTTGTTTTGCTAAGTAAGGTATATTTTAAACTATTTCTAGAGAATCAAAAATATTAATACTTTAAGTGTATAAGGATGTGTTGTTTGAATGCTATATACAATGAAGTATTATAAAAACAATAAACTTCATTAGTTTGTCTATATTTTGTAAATACAGCAAACTGGAAGTTTTATACACTTTCTATAGAAAACATGGTATAAACCAATCCATAATGGTTATGAAAAAGTTAAAATATTTCCTGAAAATCCATTTGTTTTTTTCATGAGTTGTCCAATTTTTAAAATTTTGTGGTCAATTTTCTTATTTTTAACTTCCCGTAGGGTAAGTTATTGTAATGGGCCGAAAATCGAAATTGAATATTTTTACATTTTTCGACTTTTGAAGGTTTCTGCACGTTTTGGCATAGCTCAAAAAAAATTTATGTGTGTGTATATATATATATATATATATATATATATATGTGTGTATTGATACAATTTCCCAGTCACGTTTTCGGGCGCACGGATCAACTGATTTGAATGGTTCAAAATTCGATTCGATTCCTATTGATAGGGAGATGTGCTGATTAGTTTTTGGCAAAGGCAGGTCCAGTCGTTACGGAGATATGGAGCAGAGTGCAGAAAATACAAATCGAGTTTTTGAGAGAACGGATCATCCGATTTGTGTGATTCAAAAAACATTCAGTTCGTAATTCCGAGGAAAAGTGGTTATTAGTTTTTGGCAAGGGAGGTCAGGGGTTTCGGAGATACAGAGCTAAATGTTAAAAAAATGGCAGTTTTTGAGAGAACTAAGCGTTCGATTTAATTGATTCAAAGAACTTTCTGCTTGTTTCAACAAAATAATTGCTTTTGGAAAAAAAATTTTTGTTTCTAATTGTTTTTTTCAAAATATTTTTTTCTAATTTTGAATTAAAAATTCAAAAAATCACCCAGGCTAAGCACAGTCTAAGCGCCACTATGGTTCAAATGTTTACCCAAGTGCCTTTAGACTGTTTATTGAAAAATGTGAAAATGTCGCGAAGCTAAGCACAGTATAAGTGAAAATATCGATCATAATAATTTGCAAATGCACTTTTTCAGTGTAAATTAGGCAACAATTTTTTGAAATTGAATTCGCAATGAAATGACGATTGTTAATGTTCTGGAGATGAATTGATTTATAATTTACATTGGATTTGCTTAGATATAACAATAAGATAGCAAAAATAATGAAAGTTACAGTATTTGTAATAATATATTTGAAAACGTTTGAAATTTCTCGAATATTTCATTACGGTACGAGAAGTACCAGCAATTTGTCTTAAGGCACGATGCCATACACCACTAGTTTTTTCTTTAAATTAAATACAAAAATATTCCCTTGTTCCGTTATTGCTCCCAATGAGATACCTACAATAGATCGACTATATCGATAAAGTATCGATAGATAGGTGTGCTGAAGTGGCGTGGAAATATCGTCTCGTAGTCGTCGTAGTCGTCGTAGTCGTAGTCCTCCTCAAAAGCTTCAGCAAGCGTTTATTTATTCTAAGAAAATAGAAACCAGTCAAGCAAAATCTCTATGCGAAATGGAAGAAAGAACTCGCCCACGTTTTCTATCTATCTATCTATCTTTCTATCTTTGATCATATCGTCCGTTTTATATGTATGGAATAAAAAAAAAATTAACAAAAAAGTTGAATAAAAGTAAAAGAAATTATAAAAATACGATACACAGTATGTTGAGTTGAATGATGAAGCTACGATAGTTTGTTTGTTGAACAGATGGACCAGAAATTGCAATAAACTAGATCAAACATTATATATCGCTTATGTGTATATATATATATATATATATATATATATATATATATATATATTTATTTATTTATATTAGGGTGGTCCTTAATATGGACATTTTTAAATTTCCTTGCTTTCAAGAGCTCAAATGGTTCTAAATTGATAAAATAACAATTCTCTGAAAGTTTCAGCTCTTAAATATGTACTGGAATTAGGGTTTGTCAGTTTTCAAAAACCGGTTTTAAAAACCGGTTTTTGGCAAAAATTATGGAATTCGAAAACCGGGTTTTTAGTGAAAAAAGTCAGTTTTCACTGTATAAATAGAAAATGACAAATATACCCAAATATAAAAGATAGATGAAAGCGTTTTGATTCTTGAAATCATATCGGTTCAATAGCATTTGATAGCTTATCAGTCTGCAATGGTTCCCAGAAAGGTTTTGTATATATTAATTTAGATTTTGACCAGTGTATAAATTAATTTAAATCAGTGTGACTTCTTCTTGAAGAAGTAGCTTCCTCTACTCAAACTTAAAAAAAGAGTTTTGAACCTTAGAAGCCACAAATTAAAGAACAAAAAACTTAGAATTATTATATCAGGCTTTAAAAACAATTAAGCATAATTTGGGAGCATTTGATGTGCATATGTCTCATAATGAGAGTATTTATTAAAACGTATGTATCACAGCATGTATCAACATGTATCTAATATTTTTTTGTTTTCTTTTAATTTAATGAATTTTTTTATTTAAAAATGTATATTTTATTTATTCAAAAACTTTCCTTTCACTTTCATAAAAATATTTTCATCCTTATATGAGAAAATGATGCATGAATAACGAATAATTATTTTCAAAGTTATTTAATCAAGATAAACTATTATTTTTTAGTCCTACTAATTAAAATTAAAATAATTTTGTTTACTATCTATAAAATTGAACAATAAATAAATTCAGTGAAATACTGCTCTAAATTACACTAAATTTTCGGATAACTTACTGAATATTCGAGCAAAAATTTATTTTCTATATAAAATTCGAAAACCGGTTAAAACCGTTTTTTTTAGCAAAATTAAAATTCGAAAACCGGTTTTCTGAAATGTCGGTTTTTGTATAAACTCTAGTTTGAATATTTCAGTTAGAAATCGCGCTGATTACTTTTTAGTAAAGATCGGCTAATTAGGTAATAACCGACTGATTAAGCGAAAACATTGTCAATTTAAATTATTATAACAAAATTTCATTTCAATAAAATATGATTTGTTTAGAAAATATAATTTTTTTCTTCATACTACTACCCCTATAAGATCGAATAAGTTTATTTTACAAACATAGAAAATAAAAAAAAGTTTCAGAATTAGCATCATGCATGTATGCGCATAATTCAAACTCTGACATGGACTTCTCTTCTTGTTCTGATACTTTCTGAGGCGTTATATAAGTTTTGATCTCTTTCTCGGGAAAATGGCAAATGCCATTTCGACGATTATGTGCAGATATCAATATTATACACCTGAATTTAATATCTAAGTAATAATACAGAGCATCTTTCATATAAAGAACATTTAACACACGGATTAATTAGAAATGTACAAGATTCATTACAGTGCCTAAACTAAAGAGTTTTGTACAAAATTACTTTTTCATTCTAGATTATCTTTAAATAAAAACAACACAAACTTGTCTGGCACAAACAAAAGCGCTAATTCGAAAATGAAAGAAAATTTGTTAAACGTGTCTGAAACACGAAAGAGTATTATTTAATTAGAAATTAAATAAGAAACGAGATTTTCTTTTTTATCTCATTGTCAAAAATATTTATGGTTTGAAAATGAAAGTTGAAGGGCTGAAAAAACATATTTTCTCTAACCTTGTCTTACTTTTTGTAGTGTTATATAAAATGGAGTTCTCTTTCAAATGTCCGAATAAAACTCGAAAACGGCTGAATCGATTTGGCCAATCTTAGCCTTGAAAAATTCATGCCAATCCAGAGAAAGTCCAAAAGGTGAAAATTATTTCAAATCCGCTTAGAAACTTTACATTTTTAATTTGAAAATTTTTGTAGAAGCGTAATTTAAATAAAACAATGGGCGGTGGTAATTTCTTTGAAATGTCAAACGCTTTTGACAGATGATGTTCAATTACGTTTAATAGGATGTTTTACGCGAATATTATTTATTTATGATAAATTTGTAGTAGTTTTTTTTATATACAAAAACGTTAGTAAACGGGCCGCAAGTGTTACTAGAGACTCAAAATATAAACTTTTTGATGTTATATATGAAAATGCACTTTTTGGCATATTTTTCTCAAACACGGTGCCCTGAAAGATCTCATTTGTATAATTTATACTCATTGGTATTTATAAAACATTTTTTAGGTTATATTATTTTTTATTTATCTTATTTAAATTCAGAACCTAAATTTGGTATCGATCAAATGGACATTTTGTTGAATAACATTTTTCCAATTATAATTTCCCATAATTTATCGCAGAATTCATATTAATATGAAGGTCCGGGATTAAAAAGGTCCACCACCGATGTGCCAAAAATCAGTAAAGTTAAGCATTGTTTAACAACAATATTTGAAAGTAGAGGAAAAAAGAAGTATAGCCAGCTACAAACTTGATTTGAAAACGATAACACAGGCCAACAAAAAAAACATTTTTTTTTTGGTGCATCAAATGTTAGAGCTGATTCTTATAGTATTTTTTGCGCTGATTTCAAATCTGCAAACCATTTTTTTGTATCAGCTCTAGTTTTTGAGATACAAAGAATTTGCCGAAACCAGGTCCATTCGAGGTCGTCACGGAAAAGAACTTTTCACAGTATCAAAAAATGTCCCAACTAAGGCCGAATGGGTCTTGTAAGTTTGTATGTACTAGTAGGCATATCTCATTAAAATAACATTCTGAATTGTATTACTATTTTGTACTTTCGTTCCTTATATTAGGTGCGCAACTAAGTTCTCGCTGTTTGTCAGTATATGGCTCTATCAGTAAGGGTTGGTCGATTTTGACAAATCCAAAACGTCTTGAAGCAAGCTTAGAGTAGGTAAACAGACTGCGGTGGAACATAATTGATTTCGTTTTTGCATTATATACTTCTGGTTGAGTGAATATGTCCAAACAATCGTCATTTGCGGGGAGTGTTGATTTTCGTCTTCCATTCAAAAAAACGGCAGCGGAAGTGCATCGAGAGCTACGGAAATGTTGCTCTGAGCGAAACAACATGCCGTGAGGGGTTTTGTCGCTTCAAAAATGGCGATTTTGATGTTGGCGACCACCCTCGTGAAGGAAGGCTAAAACCATCAAAAACGCTAAATTGAAGGCCTTGCTCGAATAGGATTCGTGCCAAACTCAAGAAGATCTTGCTTCAGAATTGGGAGTTACCCATCAAGCCATTCCAAGCTATGCATGCGTTGGGGATGATTTAGAAGCAAGAAATTTCGGTTCTTTGTGAGTTGAAGCAAGAGACGTCGAGCGTCGTTTTTTCGCCTGTAAACAACTGCTCCAGCGGCGAGAGAAAATAAGAGGTTCTCATCACATCGTGACAGGTGATAAAAAATGAATACATTACAGCAATCAAAAGAGGAGAAAATCTCGGTTTGGCCGAATATTCACTGCGAAGATTAAGCTCTACATATGGTGGGACCAGGCCGGTGTTATTTTTATGAGCTGTTGAAACCGAGTGAAACCATCACTGGAGAACTGTATCGAACCCAACTGATGAAATATTTTTATAATAAAGTTAAATTTCATCCAAAAAACAGCGAGAACTTAGTTGCGCACCTAATATCGTAAAAATATCATATAATATCGTATCTTGAAAACTAAAGCTCATAGAAAAAAACAATGTCATTTTTGAAATCAGCGCCCCAAATATACTTAAAAAACAGTATTAAAATCGTTTGCACCATTTTCTGTGTTGACCTGTGTAATCTTTGAAGTGGGGGAGATAAACGGTAATCTTTGAAAATCTATAATAAAAGTATTTTCTTCCGTTGGTAGTTTTTAGCATTAGTTAAAAATGTAATTATTTTTGTAAAATACCTTTAAAATTATAATAAGGCTTTAAACCTTTTGCACCTGCCCGTTACAAGTTACCCCGCATATAGGATAAAAAGGTCTAGATAACAAATTTTGGAAAACATCAAAACAGCACATTTCTACAATGATGAAGTAGAAGTCAGTTTACTGAACGTAGTCAGATAATTGTTCGTGTATATGTCTTATTTGTTGTGATATAATTGTTATGGTTTTCACAATATAGTTTATATTGCTCAGAGTCAAATTTTTTGATTCTCTAGAAATGATTTAGAAATACCTTATTTAGCAAAACAAAGTTTGCCGGGTCAGCTGTAATTAATAAAGCTAGAGTCTCGAAATAGAAATTATTACCATAAAATATACAATTATAGCAAATTAGGACGATATTGCATTAATTCAGAAAGTTTGAAAAAACAAGTTAGAAATGGCAATAATTGCGTTCTAAATTACCTAGATTGCACTTTATGTATAGAAACAACAACTCTTAAATAATCACTCTTTATGTAAATTTATTTTAGTAGTTTTTATATTATACAAACATTTTAAAACCTGACAAATTTGAATATACACTAAACAATTTTATAGAAAGAACTGTACTGGCAAGCAAATTGAGACACAAAGAAATAATGAACTAGCTGTAAGTGGAATTCTGGCTTGAGACAATTATGGCATCGTGCCTTAAGGCAAATTGCTGGAACTTCCCGTACCGTAACAAATGTTCGAGGAATACTGAATGTTTTCAAATAGATTATTATAAATATTGTAACATTGTTTAATATTTATAAGAATTATAAAAACTAAATTGCAAAGTTGAAATTATTGTAAAGTATATTAGAACTATAGTCAGAATTAAAATAAAATCTGAATTATTTTCGATAGACAAAAAATTAAAAAAAAAAAAGTTGAAACAATTTTTTTTCCAAAATTAATTATTTTGTTAAGAAGCAGAAAGTTCTTTGAATCATTTAAATCGGACGCTTAGTTCTCTCAAAAACTGCCATTTTTACATATTTAGCTCCGTATCTTCGAAATGGCTGAGTCTGCCTTTGCCAAAAACTAATAACCACTTTCTCCCAATCATTACAACTAGAATGTTTTTAGATCATTCAAATCGGATACTCCGTTCTCTCAAAAAGATCGATTCTATTTTCTGCATCTTTGCTCCGTATCTCCGAAACGGCTGGACTGCCTTAGCCAAAAACTAATCAGTTCTTTTTCCTATCAATAGGAATCGAATGTTTTTTGAACCATTCAAATCGGTTGATCCGTGCGCCCCGAAAACGTGACTGGAAATTTGTATCCATACATACATACACACACACACACACACACATACACACACATCCATTTTTTCTGAGGTATGCCAAAACGTTCAGAAACCTTCAAACGTCGAGAAATGTTACAATTTTCAATTCCGATTTTCGCCCATTACAATAACTTACCCTACGGGAAGTAATAATTACTTGACTATTAATTTGATTCATCGAATGGCTTTAAATATTTGAAATCGATTCAGCAGTTCTTGTGAAAACGCCGACGAAATGTCGTAACTTGGCTCTCACCACACACAATTTTTCAAATTTGGTCTCATTCGATTCAGAACGACTTGCTGCAACGTCGAGAAAACGAACATCTCCTTAAAGAAAATTATAATATCGTTGTTGTTAAACTAAATCCACTAGAAGAAATTCATTTAATCCCACTTGCCAAAAGGTATAATAATAAACTTGCCATAAAACCCCCTATATTCGTGCTCATTCTCCAATTAAGAATGCACATCCTGAGTGTCTAATTAAGCAGTTAATTAGATTATATTACGTCGACACGGTGTCTATTTGAATAGAGGTCTTATATAATGTGCGTTCGTTCTCTCCCCCGGAATCCCGGAATCCCCGGAACACGAACAATGCATTAGCCATTGCTGTGAAAGATAGTTTATCACTCCATGACGTCTTCTCAATCGAGGACTTCTATCAGAATCGGGGAGGCGTTTCTATTTTGTCACATCGGTCGTCGATGACGTCATATAAATAAGTTATTGACGGAATAATAATCGACAAGCGGCGGGACGGCTGGAGGACAACGATTTGTGATATTTGCGATTTTATGAAATAGCTAGAGGCGAGTGGCCTTGGATAGTTCCATCACTTCCCGACATGTTAAAATAATCGACTTGAAGTCGATAATAA
>NW_020539625.1:0-24261 GCF_003426905.1 Ctenocephalides felis
GAGGTAAAGTGTCTTTGTGAGAAACATTATGAAAACACCAGCAAAGACATCTACATTTGATCTATCAACATGTTTTGTGTATTCTAGTCGATTGTTTTAATAGAACTAGGCTTTTCGAATGTTTCGAATGTCTAATCAAAGATCCAGATACATAAATTTTTTACTTGGCTTATTGCCATTTTAAAAAATATACAAACTTCGCAGGCTGAGAATGCTTGTTTTCTTATAATTTTCTAACTAAACACATACTTGTTTGTTTTTTAACTAACTAGGGGTGCATGGCAACGTGTCTTAAGGCAAATTGCTGGAACTTCCCATACGTTATGAAATATTCTAGGAATATTAAATGCTTTCAAATAGATTATTATAAATACTGTAACTAATATATGTTGACAGAAAACTAATTAGCACATCTCCTTATCAATAGGAATCTAATGTTTTTTGAACCATCTGAATCGGTATCCATACACAACAAACATCCCTTTTTTCTGAGGTATGCCAAAATGTTCAGAAACCTTCAAAACGTGAAGAAATGCAAAAATTTTCAATTTCGATTTTTGGACGATTACAATAACTTACCCTGCGGGAAATTAATATATTGCCCAATATAAAAATGAAATAAAAAGCCCAATAAAAAAACTATATTTCACTTTAGTTTGAACATACATGTATCGTATCCTAAATATTTGGGTTTAAATGGTAGAAAGTTGCATCAGTTTTAAATTATAAACAAACTCAAATTTTTAAAAATAATGATACAGAAAATAATATTAACACAAGTTTTTTCACATTAATCTACACAATGCATATACGTTCATATTTTATTGATTCGTGTAACTTCTTACTTAGTTCCAAATATAACTTCTTTATTTCTTTTCATATTCTATCAAATTTTTCATTTTTAGCAGCAATTTTATTCTGAAGTTTGTTGTAGATGCTTTTCGTACTCTATATAATAATCTGATTGATAAATTTACTTTAGAAAATTGTTTTGCAAAGAGATTAATTTAATAGTGAATTATTAAAATGTGATAACATTTTACAACGAAGTATAGCAATTAACGAATTTATATAATGGGTTTCTTTGTAGTATTATACAGTACCATAATTAATTAGATAATGTGTTATTTTTAGCAGTTACTATAAACAATGAAAAAGTAACTTTCACAAAATTTAAGTGAAATATACAAATTTAAAAATGTATAGTGCAGAATTTTCCATTTTTGTGAAACTTAAATCCAACAATATGACCAGTGATCTATTAAATAATTTATATAAAATTATAAGTGGATATATCTGAAATTTTACAAACAATTTGAAATTTGCAACATTGCTTGATGAAAATATTTTATATCCTCAAATAGAAATGTGATTGCATATGAAATTGATTGAACTAATTGTCTGCGATAATTGAGTAATTGAAGAACTTATCGAATGGCTTAGATTTTCTGAAATAATAACATTATTTGTTTATAGAGCTTAAAATAAGCGATAATGGGTGTATTACTACTGTTGTGATCGATTGTTAATTATAGGTTTATCAATTTTACGAATTTTTATTTTATGGAGATTAGGAAGAAAGATTGAAGGCAACTTCAGGTGATGGTTGGTTACACATTTTTTGCCTTCTACTTTAAAATAGTACATTGAAAAATTCAATACTTTACTTGTTTTTGAGATAATTATGGTAAGCTTTTTTACCCGCGGACCTTTAAGCCCCGCTCTACCCTATTATTAATGTTTCCCTTCGCAAAATAGGTTTTGTTGACTTTGGCTGATATTTCGTATTAAAAATCCTTTTGTGTATAAATATTACTTTATAATTAATAATCCAGCTCGTTTATCAACTTTCCGTAGGGTAAGTTATAGTAATCGCAAAAAAATGGAAAATAAAATGTTTTATATATCTTTACACTTCAAGGGTTTCTGAACATTTTGGCATACCTTACAAAAAAGGATGTATGTGTGTATGTAAGTATGTGTGTGTGTCTGTGTGTGTGCGGATACAAATTTTCGTAGACTATTTTGCGAATACGGATCAACCGATTTGAATAATTCGATTCCTACTGAAAGGCAGGTCCTGCCGTTTCGGAGATACGGGGCAAAAATTATTTTACTTGTCTTGACGAAATCAACAACTGGCGAAATTTGTGTATATACAGGCCTAGCGTCTCCGTAGATCCAATGAAAAAAGTAAAAAATAATGCCAAAATGATCATTAGACATATGTACATCATATTATCACATATTTTATTAAAATTATAATAATAAGTACAAATTTTGTGTACATTTATATGGATTCCGATGTTTACACGTTAGATGACTACCGCGCTTAGGCGCATTGATGTTTTGAAAAAGCTATGCAGCGCCATTGCCTAAAAAATATAATATTTTCAAAAAAAATCATAATACAAAAAAATCAAAATATAAAAACAATCAACATTTTCAAAAAAGTCAATTTTTTTCAAAAATTTTACAATTTCTCGACAATCTAATTTTTTCAAAGTTTTGCATAGTTTTTTTTAAATTTAGTTTTTGGTACGGAAAGTTCCAGCAATTTGCCTTAAGGCACGATGCCATACACCACTAGTTTCACCTATTTTTAGAGAGAAAAAATAAATATAAAAAAGAAATGCACACACTTACCAGTAATCAAACACCGCGCATTTGTTCAAAGTGATTCATTACAATTTCTTTTAACAATTCTCATAGTGCATGCATAACTTATAATTAGTCTCACTCTGATTATCACCTTTACCTGTTTGAGAAATTCACCTGACGAACGATTGATGTAGGCAGTATTTTCACTGTTTATAATATTAATGTAATCAAAAGTGTTCTAATTACTTAGGTATTCTCGTATCGTGTTATATATTTTATATTTCCATATTCATAGTTATTGCAATTTTATCGATGACGAACTTAATCCTGATTAATATCATGGTGGAGTAAACAAATGGCCGTTTATCGAAGTTGTTTATACTTAAGATGTTTGCACATTTATGCATATATTACGTAATCGTGTTTAAAGTTTTATATTCATAATTTTATGCGATATTGCTGCGGCAACGTCGTAAAAGCTTACTAAAAATAAAGCAATATTAAAAGTTTATTACATCAATATAATAAAACAAAGTATAAAAAAAGGCCGACTGATCGTTCTAATAGCCTAGTAACCTTTTCGCTACGAGCGTCACTCGACTAGCTGTGTGTACGAGTACGAACTTTAGAAGACATCCAATGTGTCGAATTTTGCTTAAATATTTATAACTCTGAGTAAAATCATTGATAGTTCTTTTTTGTTATTGTTGTTTTACCAGCCATCAGCTTAAATACATTTATATCAATTTTTTTATATATTTTAACAGAAATCAGAACCTTACGTCCTTTAGCTGTTGGGCTGAAACTACTCCTTTCTTTTAGATGGTAACTCAATGGTTAATCCATTCATATTTGATTATTTTTTGTTATTAGATTTAATCTAATAGGGCTGACTTTTTTTTTATTGGTGCAGCATTGCCGGGCAAGGGCTATTTTCACTTGGAAATATATTGCTATTTAATTTCCAAGTGAAAGTCGTTGTCACTGCTGCCTGACAACAGGCTGCTCGAAGTGGTTATCGAACCCGGGACCTCTAATTCAGGGCCCGTCGCTCTTAACCGCTTACCTACGGGCGAGCCCTATATCAATAATGATAGAAATATCTTGAAACATTTTGTGTAACAATTACAGGGGCAGCTTTTCAAATCAATACAAATCATTTATTATTGATTCGTTTACAAATATAATTATTGACATACAGGTAGACAGGTAGACAGATAGGACATGTAGTCAGGTAGATAGGCAAACAGCGAGGGATGTATGAACGTAGAAAGGTAAACGAGTAACTAGGTAGAGTAGACAGGTAAAAGGATAGTAAAGTAGAATAGTATATTAAAAGTAAACAGGCAGGTAGACATGCAGCCAGATAGACAGATAAACAACTGAACCGGAGGAGAAGTAGACAGGTAAACAGGTAGACATGTTAACGGGTAAAAGCAGAAAGGTAGATATATTGGTAGGATGACTGGTATAAATGCAGAGACATTGACACTTAGACAGGTAATAGACGGACGGGTAAACAGGTAGACAGATAGACAAATAAACATACTAAGTTTTTTTTATATATTTTTAACAGCAATCAGAACCTTACGTCCTATGAGCTGTTGGTCTGATACTTGTCCTTACTTCGTATTTTTTAGATGATAACCCAATGGTTAAATTCATCCATATTTGATGATTTTGTTATTAGAATTAATCTAATAGGACTGTTTGTTATCGGTGCAGCAATGCTGGGCAAGGGCTATTTTCACTTGGAAACATATTACTATCCATATTTCTAAGTGAAAATCGTTGTCACTGCTGCCTGACAACAGGCTGCTCGAAGTGGGTATCGAACCCGGGACCTCTGATTCAGGTCCCGTTGCTCTTAACCGCTTACCTACGGGCGAGCCAACATACTAAATGGAAAAATATAAAGATATACAGGTAAACAGGCGAACGGTAATAAATGTAGATAAGTAGACAGGTGGACAGGAAGACAGGTAGACATGTAGACAGGCAGATCAGCAGATGCAGATCATCTATAAATAAAAAAAATATTATTAATAAATCGATTATATACACTTATTGGAAAGTTCATGCAACTTGTCTCAAGGCAAAATGCAACTTACAACTTTTTATTATTACTCTAAGTCTAATTTAATTTTTTGATTCCTGTGCATTATTAATTAAGACGCTCCTCCTTCTACAAAATGTGTGCTTATTCAGCCTGGGTAAATAAAGCATCATGACATAATATTATTGGAATTTTACATCAATAAACATTCTGAAGTAATGTTTCTCTTAATTAAGACGCAAGCACGAAATTATGTTATCTCAAGTAAAACGTAAACCTAAACCCATGCCACAGTATGTAAAATAACAAACATGTAATAAATTTAATTGATCATTAAAGGATTGAGCTTTTGGACCGATGATCTAGTTTAACTATTTCCAGGCATCTATGCAAATAAATATTTTCATTTTGGCTGTATGTATCTTTTTTTGGAGATTATAATATCTTTTGACTTGATCTTTTGCAAATAAAGATATTTTAAATTTAAATGTGTTTAAATTTTTTAATGTAAATTATATCTGAGCAAAGTGTCATTCAGCTCTTAGACAGACTGCATGATTAAAATGCGTATTTTAAATAAATGTATAATAATGTTTTGAAAATTCGGTTGAAGAAAATCTAATAGAAAACACAAAATACAGCCTGGCGATTGGCACATAAGTAGGAGACACTAGCTATACAATATTTTTAATATAATAATTTTTATTTAGGACATTACTTACGAGGATATGATTTGCCATATAGTTTTGATTGTTTCACTATAGGTCAAAGAAAAACTGTTAACTCTTAATTTGAATAAAAATACAGTGCGAACAGAAAGGAACAGATTCTTCAATTCTCAAACAAGTTATTAATAATCATAAATCATAATTGAAATTAGTAAAATATTTTTCTAAATTGTAATGTAATAAAATGATTTGAGCTAACAGCATAGAAACTACTTTGGCCATACTTTGACCGTCTTAGACGTATTTCTACTCTTATTCTAAAATTGAAAGCTGCTCAATGCGAGCCCTAGTTGATTTTTTTCAAATGGCTTTAACTTTTTGAAATGCTGACTTTTACAAACTTCTTACTATCAAATATTCAAAATGACTTGAAACATCAAAGAATGATGAAATTGGAAAATATGATTTTTGGGCAAACATAAACTTTTACCTTTTGTCTTCTCAAAGTTAGTAATATAACAGTAGTTTAATATAATGTTTAAATACATTAAATATGGTATTTTAAATAATAAATTTGCATTTGTGTATCTGTTTTCAGGAATAAGTTTAGGGTTGTTACTTATTATTTCTTTGCTCATATCGATTAAATATGATATATGGTATCGATTACCAAAATTGTATTTCTAGGTTTACGTCCACTGATATTTATAATCTTAACACTCGATTACAACATTATATATGATAATTTTTTTTTATTCAATCTTCGTGATACTTGGAAATCGCAAATACTCAAAATTGTAGGCTGTTTGTGCAAAAAGGCTTGTAGGAAAATAGCTAGAGCTTGACTGTTGTCAAGCAGTAGTAACATCGGGTTTCACTTGGAAATATAGATCGTAATACTTTTCAAGTGAAAATAGCCCTTATCCGATATTGATGCATCAATTAATAGACATTGTAGACTATTACAATAATTGAAGACCATTACAATAATTGTAATAATAACATAGGTGATAGGTCCACAAAATAAAAAAAAGTTGTCTGAATTGGGTATGTGGTATATGTTTGACATTTTTAGGCAGTTAAGTATTAAGCAGAGAAATTGATTGGAATGTTTGTTATTTTTCTAATTTTGCGATTTGACCCCCAATTTTGACTTTAGATTCGTGTGCAGTGGTAAAAAATACATTAGAAAACATATGCTGCATACCTAATGCAGGCAACTTTTTTATTTTGTGGTCGGTGTAATCATTTTCATGACAACAATTCATAAATCTCTTAAAGTTCTGATCGATGTTTAAAAAATTAATAATAAAAAATGTATGCAAAGAAATCTTGAAATGATTAAAGTGCTGTTGAAATAAAATATCAGGAAAATTAAGTATTTCTTGTATTTTGTCTTATTATTTCATATCCTTATAGCTTATAGTTTGCTTTCTAGATTATTTTTTGAAAAAATATTTGGACGTGAAATTAATTCATTCGCGAATTCAGCAGAATGATAGGGTTTCTAACAAAATATTTTTCTCTTATCTTCAAACATGAACTCAAAAACCTTAGTAAATTTGTAATTTAAAAATTCTAAAATCCTTAAGCTGTTCTATAATGTTCTTTCTTGTCCACAGATTTCACACAGTTACGATCTCTGCGACGTTTGGACGTGAGTTACAATGGCATAAAGTGCCTGCCTCCGAGTGTCGGTGAGCTTCGAAACTTGGAAGAACTTTCCGTCGACAGCAATCCACTGTTCGAATTGCCACCTTCCGTGTTTTCCTTACCACGTCTGAGGGAATTGAGCGCAAATTGTAAGTCAAACTTTACTTTAAACTGAACTTTAGATATCCTAAGGCATTAATTAACATGGTCACTTAACGAATTAAATTTGGATTATCGGACCTCTTGATAATTGATAACATCATAGATTAGATAGATTACTGATTTTAGAAAATATAAATTTAGTCACATAGTATATAGAAATTTAGTCAGTAACCGATAATTCTGATTTTGTAATGTACTCATGATGTGTTTATTGTTGTCCAGTCTTTAGTGGAAAATAATGTTACCACCGCGGCTATTTCTGGATACATTCAAGTGTCTTAAGAATAATTTTATCAGCTGGAACAAGTTTTAACTTCCCGAAGGAGAAGTTTATGTTTTCATCAAAAAATGCGATTCGCTAATTTTATATTTTCTCGACGTTTCAAGCCTTTCTGAATCGAATGAGACTAAATTTGGAAAAAATATGTGTGTGTGTGTGTAAAATATATGTGAATTTGTAAATTCAAAAACCGTTCGATAGATATTAGTTGGGAATCGATCTGATTAGTTTTTGGTGTCAAAAATTTTTTTTCCTCGATTTTTATAATTTTTTTTTATTGTAGATACCATAGTCTTATAGATCATACTGAAATATTACGGCCCTACGACAATTCGAAAATTCGTCAAAGTTTGCAAAATTTAGTATCGTTTTTCTGAAGTTTGTCAAAATTAGAACTTTCATCGACGTTTTCTCAAAAACGCCTGAACCGATTTCATAAATTTAAAAGTCATTTGATGTATCTTAATGAGAGCTATAGTTTGTCAGTTTTGTGAGACGATCTGCCGAGCCGTTTCTTTGTAATTTGAAAAAAAAGTGTTAAACTTTTCGTTTTTTTTATAAATTGGACCGTACAATACTCATTATGGCATAATTATGGTAATATGTATATTCTTTACTAGTTAGTGGTAAAACATCAAAGATGAGTTTTGGCTTCAAAGTGAACTTGCTAAAACTTAATATTTTTGTATAATTGATCAAATCCATAAAATTGGATTTCTCTCTTCAATGCTGATAAAATAGATTTTTTTTAAAAAAAGTTAATATTTTAAATTTATAAAATTTTAAATAATAAAAATTATCTAGTAACTGATAATTAGATCTGATTTGGTTATTATTATGCGGTCTTTATTTACAAATTATTAGTTACCATCGGCAATTTCTGGATACTCCAAGTGTTGTAAGAAGAAATATACCAAGAGGTTGTCTTTTGGGATAATTTCGATCCCCTTCTTTTTTTTTGATAAATTGGTACAATACTCACATTATGGTATTGAAAATATATTATGCTAGTTAGTGGGTGACACAAGCAAGATGAATTTCGATGCCTAAGTGAACTAGCCAAAATCTAATGTCTTTCTAATTGATCATCCCAATAAAAACGGATTTATCTTTTTAATAGCAATAAAAAAGATTGCTCCTTAAATTTAACAATGTTGAAGTTTTACATATGAAGAACTCAATAATATGAAGATAGAAATACGCTCAAGTCTGCCAATACAATCTCTTATATACCCATATATAAGTTATTTAGTATAATAAGAGCCTGCAATAGCTATTTAGCTTGAAATCAGTAAGAAATTAGCACAACATTTTCAAGATTCTAATGAAGAAATTGATTTTTTTACTTGACCGATGACTCGAACATGACTAACAGTTTTTGTATAACATTTTTAAATCTTTGACTCTTTATTTAGCTCTAAAGCTATTTTTAATTAGCTTTACTGTTTATAAGATTTCAAAAAAGTTTGGTATTTGAAGAAAAAGACCTTTCAGTAAAATATTTAAAATAATTTAGTTAATGATCAATATAATGTAAAACAAATTGTTATTTGATAATTAACAAAATGAATGAATGAAATAAATTAACATGTTTTCAACCAGCATTGTTATTCGAATTCTTGTTTTTATATACATGCTAAACCAATCGTGATACAATTGATTATTTTGAAAAGTTTCATATTACTTATTGAGTTTATTAAACTCCAGGTTTTTATTAGGTTTGTGATGACTATCATTATAACTATTTAAGTAATAGACAATATGTTAAATGTTATCTATAAGAATTTGATAGTGAATTTTTTGGAAAGTGCATAAATATGAAGTTAGTGCAACTAGTATATATGAGAAATAATTAATTAATTTGGACATTAACAGGTTGTGATTTGCGCTGCTTACCAGCATTACCATTGGCCGCTGATCCTCTGCCTAATATTATTTTCAAGCTGAACCCTGCCCTGAAACATGTACCCTTGACTCTTGAACCTCTATTTGATATCAATCCACATATCAGCACACGATTTTGGTAATTGGAAATATATAATCAATTATATTTGTATTACCTTCACTGGTACGTCAATCTGATGCATTTTCAAATTGATTTCAGGACATACGATTCGACAGAATTTTTCCATCCAGGACAAATCCATGTAAAAGTAGTCAATACTGAAAATTTACCAGAAATCGATGTTTATTTATATTCGGGTATCAAACATGTTTCACAATATTTTGCTCCAAAAATGCCAACATTGTTCGAATTGGCCTTGCGGAAAACACATGCTATTTTGAGCAAAACCTCTTTCTTTCTGGATGAGAATGAAAACTGTGATGATGAAGATTATAATGAATTTTATGATAGTGATTATGATGGGGAGGGTCATTATTATGTGAACGGAAAAAGTTTTATAAAAATGACTCATGAAGTAATGCATGTTGAGGAACTACCTCTCCATCTGAGTTCTCAGTTAAAAGAAGGGCCGAATGCCGTTTGCCACAACTGCAAAATTGGATTGTTTGAGTATGGAGTGCTCTGCTTTTTAAACAGGTATGATAATGAGAAATTTTAACATAGGAGGGAGGTGCTTGCAAGTGAGTAACTTTAGGGATAAGCAAATGACCGTTTTAAAGTACTGACAAGTTCATTAAATTTTGAATATATGCCAAATTTTATAGGGTAGAGCGGGGCTTAAAGGTCCGCAGGTAAATAGGTCTACCACCGATTTTTCAAAAACATGTGAAATGAGAAATTTTTAACAACAATATTTGAAAGTAGAGGGCAAAAGATGTATAATCTGTCATGACATTGATTCATACGACGTTGCTATCAGGAGATATAACGGTAATGCTTGGAAATCCTTAGCAAGAGTAAATTCTTCGGTTGTTAGATTTTATAAACCCACTATATAAGAGCTTAATCATGAGCGCAGGAATAAAAAGGACCAACTAATTCTTTATCCTGGAAAAGGTGTAAACTATAAAAAATAGTAAATAAAAAAGCAATTTTATAAGAGAAACTATTTAGATAATTATTCCAACTCTGCTGATGAACATTTCTGATGAAATACTAGATCTAAGTCTGTAAAAAATTAACCAATGAAATTTATATTATTTGGATTGCTTGAATAATGTAGCTATTATTTCGTAAAATTCTTTTAGAATTATAAATTAAATATGGACCGGCTGCCCCCTGGCCATCCTATTTTACTCTGCCTATGGGGTGAAAAATATCAGGTGACAAATTTTTGAAAAACAGGAAAAACACATTTTTGCAATGATGAATTTGTTAAGATTTTTTGCTGAACCTCTGAACAGTCAGATAGTTGTTTGTTTGATTTGTGTTATTTGTTATAATACAATTGGTTTGGTTTTCACAATATAATTGCTCAAAGTCAAATTAGACTTTGTGCCTTGTTCTACCCTATGTAAAGAATGAAACAAGACATATTTTAATTTAACTACATAATCATAGGGTTTTATAAGAATTGGAGCTTGTTATCTGAACAAATTTAATAAACAAAACAATGTATCTGTAAATACTTTTTGGTTTTCTCAAGTATACTTAAGACTTAAAAAAGATATTACTTAAAAAATAATCGAGTTTTAAGACGTATGCACATGATGATTTGCACATATTGATGCCAAATATCATAGACTACTGTGGAGAAAATTTATTATATAAATAAATAATTTATACTATAAATACTTTCAAATAATTCCGGATTATTATTTATTCACTGCACACCTCTCTCTTATTGTTTTTGATTAGAATAAGGAAAGATGTATGTAATGTGGTCGAAAAAAATAATATATTTTTATTTTAGGCCCGTCAAAAGATTATTCGGCGATTCATACTTATTATGTAGTGCAATGTTTTGCGGAAGTAAATGCACGAGAATTTGGCTAGCAAATCATCCTAATGTAACTTTCATCCCTTGGAAACTAATTCCTAATCCTATATCATGATAATATATATATATATATATATATATATATATATATATATATATATATTTAACTACTACCCACCTATCTAGTTTTATCTGTGATAAGAAATAACTATATTTTTAAGCAATTTTAAGACTATTTTTTTAATTTGTTGACTTATCATATTTTGTAAAAAAAATTTATACATTTTTCAAAAAAATATTTTTAATGATTACAGTATTATAGCTTAAATTGCAACAATTTTAGTTGTATAAGTTTAGTCATTTTTTGCCAAAATGTATTGTACTTCATGACTGGGGTAAGACTGGATACGGTTGTGCCACTTTTCTTTGAGCAGTCATTTTTTTTCTTGTATTGAATTTTGCTTTCCCTTTGTTTTTCATATCTTGTCTTACAATTAATTAGGTTAGATTTTTCCTTATCTGTTTAATCTTCATTCGAAAAGCACAACGTACCTTTTAAAACCTTTTTAGAAACAAATCATCGTTATAACTATGCTAAATTGCTGGTAATTATCTACTGATGTTTAATTTACAGAAAAATAACAAACAAGTGATTTATCCCTATACAAGAATTATTAAATTATTATTCAACAAAAACTTTTTTGGCCCTTTAAAAAAAATCTAGTCTATAGATCTTGTTAATTTAGAGCGCTGACTCAATGCAATAATGGAAACTTGCTCGAACAAACATACTTCATCTATCTCTCTTTGGACCCTATGTCAAAATCAGTATTTTAGCTCTTATGGTGACTGTTAATACCCTGGCACAACTATACCAAGTCTCCCCTACCCAAATTTAATATGAAATATGTATTATTTCATTCATTAGATGAAGCATTTATAGTAGATATCTTGCTCCAGAGATTTGACTACGAGATTTTTAACTTTTATTTTTAATTCAAGTTTTATTAGTTACTATTGTTGGAGCTAGAATTCTTGCAGATTCTACAATTTTGAATGAACTGCTATTACTTATATGATAACTTATGAACTACATGATGTATATCCATAACTAAGATTACTGTTTTTAATTGAAGTCGAGTTTAAATGAAGATAGTAAAGATTGCATACATTCCGTTTGCGCAAATCGTGAATAAGTCAAATGAAATATACCACGTATTAAAAATCTAATGAGAAAAATATTCTTTATTGACCACAACCATACAATATTACTAACCACATGATAACCAATGTCATTGACTTGACTTTTCATCAAAATCATCAAATCATTTTTATTGATTAAGTCCTCTTTTTCAAACTCGACTACATTTTGGACTTTAGGCTGAGAAGAGACTGAAATATTGCAATATTTAGAATTAGTTAAGTATTGTTAATTATAATTTAGTAATAATTAATATAAAATATAGTATATTATTTTTGTTATATATAAGCGTATATTATACATTTGTTTGCTTAAATTTATGCAAAGTATCGTACTAAATTAATATTTAATTTGTTATACCAGAAAGTTTTTATGAATCATTTTATATAGAAACAATCTTCATTTAGAACATATAGGTTTTTTAAGAAATTACGAAGGTATTAAGAAATCATTCATCTGTGTGGTTATATGACTTGTACTATTAAATATAACGTTGCTAAATAATTAACAAAGATTAGTGATTATTAAATAATTGCGTCTACTAAGAGCATTAAAAATTACAAAAAAAAAACAAAATCAAAATTTAATTTCAATATCCAATAACCGTACGTTTATCGTCTACTTAAAATTTTACTAACGAGTAGATTAAGTCAATAATGTTAGAAGTATCTAATTATTATGATTATAATTAATTATGATTATTTTATCATATCTGCTCTTTGATTAAAAAGATAAGTTGTTTTGAATTACTATATTCGCGCTAAAAAAATAAAATATCTGAAATTGAAATTTACCTGTTTTCCTATATGTATAGCTAGAACCCCATCGTCTTCCGAATGTAAAATCTCGACATAAGCTTTTCCATCAGGTGATACTTCTACAGTTTTACCAGAACACCTGCCATTTTCCGCTTTTCCAGATATTACATCGCAATATCTTCCGGCAGGCAAACAAGTCTAGAATTATTATCAATTAATTATTTAATAAACCAATACAACAATTAAATGCAAATAATAGTATAAAAAATATTTTCTCTATCTACCACTTTTTTCAATATTTTCCACAATTAAAACGTGTTATCTTTTATTTACTCGTCAACAATTATTTTGCAAAGTCTTTAGAAGTAATGTTCTGGTTATCGAACACGATTGATGTTTGAAAAAAATGTTTGTTTAAATTTAAATTTGTACTAATTATTTTGAAAAAATATTTTAATGGGAACATTGGGGGATTTTCCTATTAATTGTTAAATATATCTGCAATGTTATCTTTGGTTAAAAATTGGAAAACGCAGTTAAGACTTTTAAAACTACAATATATATATATATATACTGTTAGGATAAATTACCAATATTTAAAATATTTTTAAATTATTTATGTCACTCATAATGAAAAATAGTCCATTTGTTCATATACAAGATATATTTAACAATTAATAGGAAATTCCGCCGATATTCCCATTGGAAAAATAAAAAAAATAGTACAAATTTAAATTTAATTAAGAATAGCAAAATATAACAACAGTTTCTGTCAAATATGTATATTTGAGTAAAAATTACCTGAAGTGTTTGTTGCAAATTCTGTTGATTTTCATTATTGAAAACTACTAGACCAGCACAACCGCGTGTAAATGCAATCTGGTTTGAACCATTATCCCACCAATATTGAATTTTATTATTTTGGACCACATTTCTAAAAGCCACCATTGAGTAAATTTGTCTCCATCTATGCTCACATATCCATCCGTTGGTACAGGCACCAGTCTAAAAATATTATAATATTATAATTTGAAAATTAATTTTTACTCGTGATATAGTAGAATAAAGAAGCAATATTATGTCAAATGCCTTCAAATTTCGATTTGAGAGAAAATTGACAAAATATTTAAATTACGTTTATTTTAATTTAGTTTATTAGTTCTTCAAAAGCTAATAAATATATTACTAGGTTCTGAATCGTTATGTCTAAGATTTTTTAACTATTGGAGTTCGTTCAAAAGTTGGTCAGCAAATTATGTACTATATGTGAATAACATACTAGATCAAGCTGCAATGCAGGATATATTTTTTATTTTGCAGATTAATAATATTATTGGTCGTTTTATCATAATACTTGCATTTGCATCAAACTGCGGTGACACGATATTTCCAGATTGATCTTGTGGAGGACCTTGGTCACTATTGCTAAAACCAAAGCTTGACATCAGTCTAGGTAGACCATATGGATGAGCCAAAGTAAAGGCAATTGCCATTTTATATTGTTTAGGCTGCTTATGAGTTAATATTTCTGAACCACCACTTCCATGGCCTCGCTGAAAAACAGAAATACTTGTAATACACATTTGGGATAGATATAATGAAATTGCTTCATGAATTTTATTAATTATGAATAACCAATTCGTCATTTGTGAATGCAATTACGCAAGCAACCAACTAGCTATTGGCGATAGATATGATACTGGTTCATATATAAAATTAACCTGGTTATCGTGATTGTCAACAAATACAAGCGCCTTATCATCTGACAGCATACCCCATGCAGGACCCCAGTTGACCAGCCATTTCAAGGCATTGTGACCCCGGAAGGCTCTTCCAATTTCAGCACTGAATTTGAATTCAGTTACTCGTCCTATGTTTGTGTATTCGTTTTTGGATACTGCTTCACCACCTATTTATTGATTAATGACTGTTAGAAATTCCTAGAATTGGCAATTTATAGATAATGGTCTGAATATTTTGGTACTTTACCATATGAAAACTAACATTAAATACCATTTAAAAGATATGAGTTAGGCATTGCGTTGATCAAGTTTTGATTAGGAATATTATATTTGTTTTAAGCTTTTAGCAGAAAAAATGTGCAGAGGATTTTCATACCTAAATCAATAACTTCTTGATAAATGAAAGGTCTTGCCCCATCGTTGAATCTATGAGCAGTATTCAGATTTTTTACAGCATTATATATAAAAGCCAAATCTGAAGGCCACATATGTTTAGCAGCGTCAACCCTATAATTTTTTCATAAGTCTTATAATGGTATTTGTAATTGTCATTTATCAATTTATCAATTGTCATTTATCAATTTTACCGGAATCCAGCCACGCCTAAATCAACCAATTTGTTGAGAAAATCTATAATCTTCTTCCTTGTCCAATCCTTGGATTGATCCAAATCATGCAAACCTACTAATTCGCAGTTTCTAACCTCTTGTGCGTTTGTATAATCAGTAATTGTACATGGTGGGTGGAAATCTCCTGGACCATAAGGCACTAGATAAAAGATTTAAATAAAATCAGATATTGGAAGAAGCGTGATTTTTTATTAACAAATTTATCGATTTGTCTAATAATATTGTACCTTCTGGATATTGGCGCTCTTCTGGTACTGCTGTACCTCCTCCAGTTCCAGTGGCATGGCCATGGTTTCCGCACATGTGATTAATAACCACATCTACATAAATTCTAATAAAAGATTAAGATAAGTTAAATAAGGTAATTAAGGTAAAATTATTTTTATGAATTGTGAAGCTATGGAAGCTAGAAAGTTTAAAACAAAACTTGAACAGAACCAAAATTTGGGCATTTTCTATCTTCAATCCATTTTTTACTGAAAAAATATTTTTGGGATATGTTCTTAATTACTGAATTACTGAACATACAACAAATTTAAAAAATACAGAAGCTAGCGAAAAAAATGTGAATTTAATTTTTTTATAGTGATAATAATAGAACTCAAAACTTTTCTCAGTGTTCTTTAAGCTCTTGCGATGATTTTCAATATTAATTTATTTTATAGGATTTATATATATATGCGACTGCTTAGTATGAATTCCATTTATATAAAATAAAGACAGATAAAAAGTATTACTATAAATATTTTTTTCGTGATTTATTTGTAAATGATCTCCACATACCTTACTCCTACTTGATTACATCGCCTGACCATATCAGCAAAATCTCCTTCATTTCCAGAACGTGTTACTATTTTGTACGAAATTGGCTGATATCGTTCCCACCATGGTCTATTTTCAATAACTATATTTTCGTTAACTGGCGACACCTGCCAAATATAATAGTTATTTTAATTTTCATCAATAGATTTGCAACTGTCCAGTGTAGGAATATTAGCAAATATCATGATTTACTGATGCAAGCTGTATAAAAGATATTATATTAAGGTGACCATAGGTCCTGGTTTGACCGGGACAGTCTCCGATTTTCACCTTGTGTCCCGGGTTTTTTTAAAAGCATTATTTGTATCGGATTTAGATCTTTTGTCTCGGATTGTCCCGGTTTTTCAGAATTTAACAGATCAATTAACAAAAACTATGAAAACAAATAAACAAGTGTTAATTTTCTAAATTATTTATGAATAAAATTGAATAGAATATTATACAAGGCTCAAAAGCGCAAAAAACATATAAATTCATATAAGATATAATATCATAGATAAAAAAGTATTGCATATAATTGAATACTAAAGTTCTTACTAAAAGTCCGCAATTCTTTATTATATACCCTTCGTCCTGGATTAGCATAACTAAAAATTGCCGTCCAGGTTTTGATTTACAAAAAAAATATGGCCACCTTAATTATATTTATAATGAGATGTTGAAAAATCAACTCAATAGACCATTAAATGAATAAATTAGAAGGATATTTTATTGACTATAAATAATTTTTTTTTAATTAATTGACCCTTCTCGAGAACTAAATTCTCGACCTAGATCATTCAGTGGCGATTTTCTATTCAACCTTATTCAGTAGTTTTTGTTAGTTAAAATATATAATTTCCAATCGTATTGGTAGTTTGTTTATTCATATTTTTAGAAAGCATCATCGTAGAATACACTCAAATTCAATCTTGAATATTATATTCGCGGCTCGATTATTTTATGGATGAAACCTATATTGTAATTTAATTGATAAAACCTATAAGTAATCATTTGACTTTGGTCTCAATAAGATAAAAATCTTAGAGATATATATCTTTTTCAATTTCTTATATCGGATAAGATGCCCAGGGCATGAGTACGACTACGAATCCACTGGGATATTATTTGAAACATAACAATATGTGAATATTGTGATAGCACTGATATGTAACTTGATATGTAAGAATTACGAAAATCTAACGTACGATTCCTTAATTTATTACAAATACATACTTGGACACCAGCAAAACCATTAGGTGCCAAAAATCTCTCGCATTCTGCTGCAACATCGCGCCATGTCCATTCGAATAAATGAACGATTCCTGATCGTCCTGGTACATGATGAGCATCAAACTGTGCATTGATCGCATTTTGTTCTAACAAGATTACAAAAGCGATGATATATAACCATTTTAACATATTTGGTTATGTATAATAAAATTCTGAAGTACTTTTCACCTGCAAATGATCCAAAATTAATCAACTTGAGCTTTTATGCAGTTAAGATATATAATATTGTTTATAAAATAGTTAGATGTGAAAAGGGTTCAAATATTTATAAATCTTATTACATTATTTTAATGAATGGTTTTATTAAAATAATAAATTACATAATTTAATATCGAAATATTTGGTATTACGGATGATAAAAAAGATGATAAAAAGATATCAACTGGTCTTAATTACTTTATATTATTAGATCAAAGATGATAAAAAATATATCAACTGCTACATAATTTTAACTCAATTATGTATTTTACATGAATAACACAAGGTTTTGAAAATAAATCAGAAACTATCTTAATTAAATAAACTAATGATGAATGGCATCGCGTTTTAAGGCGAATTGCTGGAACTTCCCGTACCGCAATGAAATATTCGAGGAATATTAAATGTTTTCAATAGATTATTTTTTCAAATACTGTAACTTATATTTGTTTACAGAAAACTAAATAAACAATACATCAATTGAATTTAAAATTAAGGACACAAGTCTAATATTTATAAGAATTATATAAACTGAATTGCAAAGTTAAAATTATTTAGCGAGAAAAAAATTAAAATTCTAATCATTTTTGATATTCAAATTTTTTTTTCAAAACTAACTAATTTTTTGCACGTTTAGCTCGGTATCTCCGAATCTTCTGGACTTGCTTTTGATATAAAAAGCTATAAAGCAGTTTCCTTGAAAATTATGCATATTTAGGAGGTTTAGAGTCGTTTTGAAAATCGAATGCCACATTATCAGGACATTCATATCAAGTTTTCAAACATTTCAATAGTTTCAATATTTCAATAATTTTATAACAATTATTTCCAAAATTTGGAAGACATCAATTTTGTTTCGGGCTTTGCTTTCATTTTTTTGGCATATAATTTGTTACGGCTTCACTTCTCATATCATTATTTTGGAGTACTATATTTTTGTTTGGTGATTAAATTCATTTGAACAGCTTTATTTACATTTGGCGAGTTTTGATAATTTGTCAATAGGCATAATTTCACACACTATTAATACACTTTTATTACTTTAATAATGATTGCAAATTATGAAGCTCAAAACTGTCATTGTAAATACTTCCCACTATGATAAACTCATGGGAAACTCAGTAGAAATTATTTTAAATGGCGTTTATTTATTAGAAATTATTTATAATTCGTCTGTAGATAACTTATAGTTTCAACTAATGATGAATAATATGAATTATGAATAATGACATGATGTGTGTGAATTTATTGCTTAAACAATAAATTTGCAATCCTATGAATTAAAAATTTGATTTTGTTTATAATTTAGATCAACTTACCGCTTACCAAAGTGTTCTGCAACAATTTATGTTTACACACAATATATTTCAAATAATTTATTAGCACTATATCAGTTTAATACGATAATTAAACAGCAAAACACTCATTAAATATAACACATTAATTTGTCGTATGTGTTTTATCGTATGTATAAAAGCCTTGTTTGCGCACAATAGGATATGTAACGTTGTTTTGATATTGTAATCATAATCTTAATGATAAAATATATGAATAATACTCTAAACAAAGATATCATATCAATATCAAGATGAGATAATAAATCAGTATTTCAAAACATTATTATATATTAAGTTATTATAATTTTATCGCTCTATTAGATTAACGAACAATAAAAATAGATGTGTGCAAAAATTATTTGTGTATATGATATATTCATATTTGTAATTTGTACATTGAAAAGACTTTTCATCAATAATTCTCTCACTTGTTTTCTACAAACCTAATTACAAAAATATTAAAAAAAAAAAATTAGTCCAATATTTCATATGATTGTTGTTTAAATTTATTCAGGTCGATAAAATGATTTTTTGTACTTTACTCATTTTTCTTACTTTTTTTCATTCATGAAACATGCTATCCATTTATAAAGGCCTCAAACAATTGATATATTAACTCTTGAACTTAATGTTTAACAACTAAATATTTAAAACAAATATGTTGTGGTTATTAACTACAGAAATTAATAAATGAATTATAGCAATCAATGATATTTCTTATAAGTTTATTTTTTAGTTTTTACTGGTTTCGAATATGTCTAAAAATTACGGTTTAACCTGTAGGTTGGAATTTGTGTGAATATTCAAATGTTCAAATGCAAAGTACGGTTAGGTTTAAGCAACAAGTCATTCTATTCCATTTTTCTCTAAAGAAACCATATAAAGTATAATACATCGTTAGAAATGTTTCAAAATTCTTAGTTCTTTTCCTATAAATCGCAACTTCGAATTCCGCACGGTGTGGCCTACAGGCGAGTTGCAGGTACAACTGGAAAATCTCGAAAAAATTATATGTATAAACTTAACTATGTATATATGTTCTGCATCTTTTATCCACATAACATTTTTTCGTTTGACACAATTGCATTTATAACTCAATATCGCCGTTTATTTTTAGGTCATTTATTTTTAACTTCCCATAGGGTAATTAACTTCCCATAGGGTAAGTTATAGTAATCGCAAAAAAATCGAAAATGAAAATTTTTATATATCTTTACGTTTCAGAGGTTTCTGAACATTTTGGCATACCTTAGAAAAAATGGATGTATGTGTGTGTGTGTGTGTGTGTGTGTGTGTGTGTGTGTGTATGTACGTGTGTGTATGTATGTGCGGATACAAATTTTCGTCGACGATTTCGGAAACACGGATCAACCGATTTGAATAATTCAAAAAACATTCGATTTGTATTGATAAGGAGACGTGCTGATTAGTTTTTGGCGAAGGTAGGTCTAGCCGTTCCGAAGATACGGGGCAAAAAGTGCTGAAAACGGTAACTCAGTTTTTAAGAGAACGGAGCGTCCGATTTTAATAATTCAAAAAACATTTTACTTGTATTGACAAGATAAATAATTGATCAAATTTTCATAAAGGCAGGTCTAGCGGTTTCGGAGATCTAACGAAAAAAGTAAAAAAAAATGCCATTTGGAGGACAAAAATGATCATTAGACATATGCACATCAAATTTTCAGATATTTTATAGAGACTTTAACAATAAGTATAAATTTTGTTTATTCTCCTATGGGTTCCGTATCAATGTTTATCCGTTAGACAGCGACGCCGCGCTTACGCGCTTTATATTTTGTCTCTATGCAATTAAAGCAGTACGATTGCTTTGAAAAAAAGTTCAGATCTTCCAAAATATGTCAAAATAAAGAAAACATTTTTTAAAAAAAATTTAAAAAAAAAGAATTAAAAAAAAAATTTTTTTTTCAAAAAAAAGTAATTTTTTGTCCAATTTATAGTTTCTCAAAAATCTTATTTTTTTCGAAGTAAATTTTTTTCAAAAATGTTAATCGTTTTTAAAAAAAATAATTTTTGGTACGGGAAGTTCCAGCAATTTGCCTTAAGGCACGATGCCCTAATTGCCTTAAGACAGAATTCCACTTACAGCTAGTTTAACATCATTTCAGGAGTATGTTTTCCACAATTTTTAAATTATTTTTGTGTATTCGCACCGGAGACTACACAAATAAAAACTCGAAACGTCTTCAAGATTTATTAAATTTATTAAACCTAAGTTTCTGCTTTTAATTATTGTGTGGAAACCTGAATAAAAACTTTTTTCATATTATTATGTATTAGTCCAATTGTTCGCATAAATATTTTTTTTAAATTTTACTAAATATAGATCGGAATGTATAGATCTAATGAACTTGTATTACAACTAAATTTTTCTATTTTCAATTGGTGATCCAATGATAAATATGTACATTCATTTACGTATGTAAATTATTTATACAAAATGCATGATAATACCATACACTAATTATTTATAACTTTATTATTATAATCGTTTGAACCATGATTTATATTGTCTAGTATTTAAAGTACAATTATCAGAAATTTAGATATATTGTTATTAGAAGTCAATAGCGGAAAACTGTACCATCGGCCGGTTGTCTAGAATATCCTGGATTAGTAAGTGGTGAATGGTGTCCACTGTTCATCAACTTTACTTGATGTGGCGACATCTTTTCTTTTAGTCTGCTATTTGAAGTGGATGCCCCTGTAAAAATAATAAATTAATCAATCATTATATAATTATGAGTCTGCCTGAAAAACGGGGCTTAAACTTAATATTTTATTGGAATCTGATTCTATGACTCATAGGCCTGGTCTAAGGACGGCCAATATGTGAAAGGTGCTGGAAAATGATATGGAGGAGATAAATTGAGTTGGCAAAGTAACTAAAATGGAAGTACTGCAGAAAGTGAAGGAAAAGTAGATTATAATAGGAATGATTTTAAAATGAGCTTTTTACTGCTTTCTATTGCTAGGACTGATGGTGGTACTACTAGGACAGATGGTGGACTGAAGTTGGTGAAAAGTTTTAATCTGACTTATAAACATAATTTCTTTATGCTGGAGTTGATTGTGTAACTTAAAAATTATTTATATATATATATGTTTATTACTTCTTCATGTTTGAAAGAGTCCTACCATAATCTGCTTTATAGCATTTAATTATTAAATTATTTGTACATTGAAAAATCCATTTTCAATTTTACCAAAGCAATAATTCGTTCCCGTTTCAGTTCCCTGGTGTTTGTCAATCTCCTCCACGGTTTCCCTCTTGCATTTGTATAATTATCGCCATACTCCACGCATGGTGGTGCCAATTCGGCCACATTGCTAATGGTGTCCTGTTGCAGGACTATATCTACAGGATCAGGAAACAATTCCAAACTATGGTTGTAGTTTGACATCATTTTATTGTCTAAGCTGTCAAGTGGGACTCTAAGAGAACGAAAAATGGATAAAATAAATTAACGACTTGTTACAACTCATGATAACTAGAATATCGTCACTCAATAAGTCCGTAGGATAACATATAGATGATGTAGCTATGCAATCATCCATATGATTTGTAGGAAGAAATAACTTTAAGAAGATATATGTAAAAATTTAATTACAATCCGACGATTAGTTTACAAGTTACAGAGGTTCAAGTGATGCCACTTTCGTTTTTCATTGAAACCATGAATTCAAAGCAATTTCGTGTGTTAATTTATGATTGATTTTTGATAGGTAAAAATACCAACACAGCCAAAGTATCGTTTGATAAGTGTTATCTGGACCTTGCCAAGTCGAGGCAATCGGAGAAAAAGTGGTTTGCTGATTTTAATCATATGGGAAATGATGGTGCTGAACGCTCTGAAAGGACAATTGTGATGGTTACACTGGAAAATATAAAAAGTCCACCGAATCGTTTTGGTAAACCGAAAAGTGAAAATGTCTGAGACAGCTGCCACTCTAAAGGTATCAATAGAATATGTTGGACATATTGTTCGCAAATATTTGGATTGGAAAAATCTCTGTGCTAAATGGGTGCCGCGCGAACTTACATTAGACCAAAAGCATAACTAGTTGATGATTCATAAGAGTATTTGGAGCTGGTTAATCAAGATAAAACTGAGGTTTTGCATCAATATGTTACCATGGATGTGACCTGGCTTCGCCACTTTACTCCGAAGAAAGAAAAAGAAAAAGAAAAACAGTGCTACTCCATCAGGACAACGCACCAAGTCACAAATCCGTGAACACAGTGGCGAAAAAACATGATTTGGGCTCCAATTTGGTTCCCCATTCTCTATATTTTTAGATCTGTTCCACAGCGACCATATCCTTTTCTCAGGTCTCAAAAGAAAGCTCGCTGTGAAGAAATTTTTGCCAAATGATGATATGATAGCCGAATTTTGTAGCAAAGTGCAAATCGTACAACAAAAATGGCTTTGACAAGTTTGAAGTTCGCTATAATCGGTATATCGTCTTCGAAGAAAACTATATCTAACAAAAAATAATAAAAAATAGAATTTTGCCAAAAAAAAATTTGTTTTTCTCAACTCTCCTATGGACTTGTTGAATGAAGTGATATAAATCTAATGCTAAAATTTAAACTTTGGAATTGTATGCTCTCTTTTGGATTGTGGAAGTTCGTGGCATTAGTAGTAAAAATGCTATAATTTTTCTATGCATATGCTGCTATTATATTGATGTAAACCTTTCGGTTTAGAAGTCAAGCAAATTCGTCTCAATTTTACTCCTAACAAAGCGGCAATTAACGAGACGTCTATGTTGTTTCATAAATCACAGGCAAAATATTTAATTCTCACCGCTTGGGAACGAAAATAGCGCATTGCCTTATGCTGGCCAATGTATGATGATTGGACAATCGTTCGTGCCAGGGTAGTCCTTGTACCAGGGCTTGAGACAGCCTGGTGGTCCTGGAAGTTCTTTAATCCATACCCCTTCTGATCTGATATGGGGGCGCCAGTCGTTGTTGACAACCCTCTCCGAGAGGTTTTCTGGCGGCATGCT
>NW_020539626.1:0-25700 GCF_003426905.1 Ctenocephalides felis
TAATATAAATTAAAGTCGATTTTTTTGGTGAATTGAATTGCTGTTATAGAAATAAAACCGGTGAAATTAAAAAAAATGCTTAGCCCATAGCCTTCATGAAATACGCAAGGTAGTTCATTATGATCCCATTGAAACCCTCATTCAATGAATTGCAGCCCACTCAATAATGACGGATTCAGTACATCATTTTTCCAGTACGCTGAAAGAAATAAAAATAAGCAATATGTGATCTATATTTAGAATATCTTCATTACATCTCGTCTGGAATATCAATCTGTCGTGCCGGTGCCATCCATGAGTCAAATATCCTCTCGGACCCATTTCTGAAGTGTTCATGTTGTTATAAGAGTCTCTGGGGGTCCTTATCGTGTTATCAACGTTCTTTTGTACTTTATCTCATTAAATGGGTATTGTGTCGTAGTCATCCTGTCGTATTATTTTCACGGCATTATGACATCGCTTAATGAACTAATCGGATTATGTATTATACTTGATTTTTCTAACGATGTGCCATCGCCGGCTTGAAAGAAGTAATTAGAGGATAATGGCGAGGATTTTTTTTCACTAACTCTGATGTCTGTTCTGGGATGGAAGTCGTTTCACAGACGAATGCAGACAATTGAGTAATTAAGTATTTACCGAGTCAATGAATGGTGTAATTCGGAAAATGATACTTGTTAACTCGTTAGTTGGGTTGCATTTATGTGCATTTTAATCATAGTTGTATTCCAAGATCTAATTTTATTTTGACTTAATATGAATATTGACACACATATATACATTTCATACCACACTGAGATATAATATTGTAACAAAAGTTATACATATATACCACCACATATAGATCAACCAAAACTGAAATTGTTTGTAATCGAATAAATTTAATAATATATATATTAGTATAGATGTTTTTAAATTTCCTTGTTACCAGGAGCTCAAAAGCTTCTAACTAATGAACAAAAATTTTCTGAAAGTTTTAGCTCTTAATATTAACTTTAAAATTGTCCACTTTTCACCAAAGTTTCCTGGTACCTTCCTAAGTACCTACTTTACTTTTTATAAAATACATAAAAATTTTATTAAAAACTTGATGACTTAACAGACGTTGTCCTGTACCCATGCCTACATTTTTCTAATATAATATATTAATATTTACCTACCATTTGCCTAAAAATGTGATTTTTTTTTTTAATTACTCGATCACGCCAAAATGCATATACATTTATGATATGAGCGATATTAAATGTAGAACTGCTTTAAATAAAATGATGAGTCCCACACTATATTGGAAATTAAAGTCTTTTATACGGTATAACATAACCATAACCATAACATAACACTGGTACTTCATGTTGGAATAAATTAATTCAGTTTTTAATTATTTAAGATATCTAAAATTGTATCTTAAACTTCTCCCAATCGATATCGTGAGGGCCGAATTGTATGTATTCGTCTCTACTTTCCCATTTGTTGTTTTAAAGTAAAAATTTTATGAATTTTAAAAATATTGTGGAAAGATTAGTAAAAAATGTAAAGCAATTATATATTGAAAAAAAACTATATTGAAAATTTAATATCCGAATCTTGTGTTGGCGCCCCCTAAGGCGTGCGCCCGCATGTTTCGCATTAATTGCATTAAAGGTAGGATTAATACTTAATTTCATATTTTAAGTGAATTATTTTGTCATGTTTGTTCATATGTGTATAACTCAATCTGCCATACATATACTGTATTTATACTATTTTAATTTCTGGCACATCTCAGCTGCTTTTCGGCATTAATAATGTAGACATTTCATTTTTCTTATTTATGATCAAAAATTTATTATACATATTATAATATTGTCTAGGTTCATAAGTCAATGACATGTCGTTTTTTGCATTTTTTCATTTGTTTTTTAATATTGCACATACATCCCAGTACTTCATAATCACATACATCCTAGTAATTTTCCTTAACAAACTGCAGAAAGATTTATCAAAATCCGAATAATCGTTTAGGAGTATACTCCTTGAGTGAGTAAAGTGAGTGCTTGTATTTTAATATGAACTTTAATAGCAATAAAGGTCAAATTGATTCCGTGAACCTTTATTCTTTAGTAAATATAAAAAGCAATTTTTTAAGATATAAATCAAGGTAATAGCTATTCCAACTATTCTGAATATTTCTGACAGAATACTAGATCAAGGTTATATACAGTGTTATCTTTGTAAAAAGTGTACCTATGAAATTTATATTTGTATCTTGCATTGGTATACTGAATACAATTTTTGAACAAATTACAATTTTTACCTTGTATCTTCTACACTGTCTTGCAAACAATATTCGTTTCAATGAAATATTCAAAATAATTTATTTTTGCCATCATTCGCCATTTTCACATAAAAGAGTATACAATTTCAATACAATTTTATTTTCTGTTTTACGATCCTTTAAAATGTATGAGGTTTTATTGAGGCAGCATTGTTGAAGAAGTTATGTAATAACTCCCAGAATGCCGTCGCAAAGTATTATGAAAAATACGACGGTTCATGCAACCATGTTAAGTTTGTCAGGAAATGTTTTCAATTATGTATATCACTTTTTGAAGAAAATTTTAACTAGTACTGCAGGGCATTGTGCCCTGAGGCAAATAGGTTATTAATGAATATTTTTAATCTTGAAAGGTGCGGAAAGTTCCAGCAATTTGTCTTAAATTAATAACAATCGTTATTATTCATTGATCATTTTTTATTGATTATAATCAATGATTAATAACGATTGTTTTCTCAAATAATTATTTAGGAAAAATACTTTATCTCATTGTTTGTATTTTATAGATCTAATATAAGATATGTACATTTGGGCAACGATCTGTATATAGGTTTATGAGGAAAGAAACAGAAAGTTAATAAACAAAACGAATTTGGAATGCATAACCACTCAGAATGCTTTCTTTATATACACATTTTGAAACTGAATTGCAAAGTTTAAAATATTTATTTCAACTACACATAAGGTAAAGTTTAAATTTTTTTGTTTTGGAAAAATTTTGAAAATTTTTAAGATTCATTATTTTGTTTGGATTTTTTTTATCAAAAGTTTGAAGCGGCTAGACATTGTCTTTGCCGAAAACTAATCATTGTTTCACACCAGAAACACGAGCAATATTTGTTTCGAATCATTCTAATCGGATGATCGATTCTCTCAACTGAATGACCATTTTCTACAGTTTTTGCTTTAAAAAACTATTTCAGCTACAAAAACTAATCAGCTCCTCTTTTCGTCAATCCAAATCTAATGTTCTTTCAATCATTCTAATCGGATGCTCCGTTCACTCGAAAGCTGCTAGTTTTAGTGCTTTTTGCTCCCAAAATCCAATGGTACTGCCTTTACTAAAAACTAACTAACCACTTCTTTCCATCATTACGTATTGAATGGTTTTTCGATCATTCAAATCGGATGCTCCGTTCTCTCTAGAACTTGATTTCCATTTTCTGCATTCTATGCTTTCTATCTCCAAAACGGCTGGAGCTAAAATAAAGCTAATCACCAAAAGCTAATCAGCACGTCTCCTCTTCAATACAAATCAAATGTTTTTCCGAATGATTCAAATCGGTTGATTTGTGCTCCCGAAATCGTGGACGAAAAATTGTATACAAACATAAGCACTCACACACATTCATACATCGATTCACCACATTGAAAACATATATATTCAAATACTTTAACTACACATTTTACTTCCATTTATTATAAGATTTATCAATATGATTAGAATAAGTTTTGACATATACACTCACCTAAAAATTTTAGATTATTAACTTCCTGTAGGGTAAGTTATTGTAATCGTCTAAAAATTTAAATTGAAAATTTTTGCATTTCTTCACGTTTTGAAGGTTTCTGAACATTTTGGCATACCTTGGAAAAAGTGGATGTGTGTGTCAATGTATGTATGGATACAATATTTTATTCACGTTTTTGGGCACACGGATCAACCGATTTGAATCGTTCAAAAAATATTCGATTTCTATTGATAGAGAGAAGAGCTGATTAGTTTTTGGCAAAGACAGGTCCAGCCGTTTCGGAGATACGGAGCAGAGAGTGCAGAAAATAGAAATCGAGTTTTTGAGAGAACGGAGTATCCGATTTGAATTATTTAAAAAACATTCAATTCATAATGATGGCGACAAGTGGTGAGTAGTTTTTGGCAAAGGTAAGCCCAGCCGTCTCAGAGATATGGAGCTAAATATGCAAAAAATTGTAGTTTTTGAGCGAAATAAGTATCCGATTTAAATGATTCAAAAAACTTCCGTGTTGACGAAACGATTTTTTGTGAGAATTTTTTTTTCAAAATTTTTTCGGATTTTCAAAATTTTAATTTGGTACGGAAAGTTCCAGCAATTTGTCTCAAGGCACGATGCCATAAACCACTAGTTTAAAATTTCAATCGGATCAATTATAAACTAATATCCAAATCATCTAAGTTTTAATCTATTTCCACTATCATTTCAAGATCTCGTTTACGAATCTAAACAAGCTATCATTTATAAACCTCCATACTATTTGTAGCCTCATGCAACCCGAACGTTTACCGTATATTCCCAATATGCCTTTCCCATCGGCATGTTAAAATTTCATTTGCCAGCCGACATGCCCGACGGCCGCGATAACGAAACGAAAAAACGGCACAATGTAAAATCCGGAGAAAGTAACAAAAAATAAAATAGAACCGAGGAAAAAATAACGCCCGTGCTCCACCGAGGAGAACTAATTTACATTCTGCGAACGAGACAACTTAACTGGTAAAGAATCGATAGGCTATTTGGAACGAGAGACGTCGAACTAGACCTAGAGCTTTCTAAACTATAATTCGATACGATGTTTGTGTTTTTTTTTCATAGGAGTTTATCTTCTATTCATACAAGTAGAATTGTCGAGATGTAGCAATACCAAATTATACATCTAAATAGGAAAAAAATGTATTAGGTTAGGCTCACTCGAGGGTAAGTGGCTCGGACGACTGGACCTGAATCAGAGATACAGCTTTCAGAAGCTTGATGTCAAACAGTAGTGACAACGGTTTTCACTTGGAAATATAGATAATAACCGGTATTGCTGCTACAATAAAAATATTTGTTCTATTCAGAAAATGTAGTAGAAAATTCATTATACGGAAATGAGACAACCGTTTGGGTTGGCACCTGTAAAACCGACGTAGTATTAATTCAAAATTTGCCCAAAAGCTTATAGGACTCTTTAGTTCTGATTGCTGTTCGAAATAATATATATAAAAAATGAAGTTCTAGGTTCTTGGTTGTTAGATTTAGTTGTTTAACTATACTAAACGTTTATACTAAAGAATATTGTTACACCTATGTTTTACTGTGATATTGTTTCTTATAGTTCTAACATATTTTTGCTAACCTTGTTATTAATATGGGATAATCCTAAATGTTTCAATTTATCTTTAATATAAACTTGTTACAAAAAAAAATAGTTATATATTATACAAAGATATAACCAAATTTATAACCTTAATTTAACTGAATTGACGACTTTTGAGTAAAATTGCCTGTATAGCATATATGAAATTTTACTTGAAAAATCTAAAGAGCCCAAGATTTTGTTTTAAAAAAATCATCATATTATTTTAAATAGTTTTTTGATAATTTTCTCTTAGTAGTCTCACAATTTCTATCTTTACCATTCCTTAATTCTTAATTATTTATATAGTTTGCTGTAATTTTGATTGTGTTAATTTTTCTTTATTGGGAAAAAAATGTTATGCATATGCATTAAATGGATTTAGTTTTTTTATGTGTTTTATTTCGCTATACATTTCATGTCACTGTAACATTTTTTGTTACTGTATTATTTTTTTTTTTAAATAATTGACGAAAAATAAAATATTTTTATTCTAATAATGATTTGTTAACTTCCCATAGGGCAAGTTATAGTAATCGCAAAAAAATCGAAAATGAAAACTTTTATATATCTTTACGTTTCAAAACCTTCTGAACATTTTGGCATACCTTATAAAAATGGATGTATGTGTGTGTGTGTACGGATACGAAATATTTCAGCTCTATGCAGTTAAAGCAGAAAAAAGTTCAGAATTTCCAAAATATTTCAAAATACTTTTTTCTTTAAAAAGTCTTTTTTTTTTCAAAAAAAGTAAACTTTTGTCAAAAATTATAGTTTCTCAAAAATCTAACTTTTCCAGAGTAATTTTTTTTCAAAAATGTTAATTTAAAAAAAAAAATTGGTACGGGAAATTGCAGCAATTTGCCTTAAGGCACGGTGCCATGCGCCTTACTAGTTTAATTATAAATAACGTTTTTAACCCAAATTGACATAAATTTTGACTTGATTGACTTGGTATGCATTTGACATTTTGAAGTCAATATGCAATTTTTTTTAGAAAATATTGGAAAACCCTATAAAATAATTCTTGATGCAATATTAGATCATTTTAATCTAATATTCAAAACCTCAAAATTTATTCACTAGTGAAGGATCTCCATTGTCCCAAAAAGTTTCTTATGCTGACTATATATATATAATATATCTGATCATAGTCAAAATTGCTCCTGACACTTCGTTTCATATGAATGGATATTTTTTTACAAAGATTACTTAAATGTTCAAATAAAATTAATACATCAAGATTGTTGTAAGCTATACACGACACTATAATTTTTTTTCTATTATTGTGTTCTATTATCTCAACAATATTGTATAGCTCTCAAAATAAGTCACAGAAATACTTCCTAAAAATTCAACCTAATCAATTTTTACTATAATTGTATTTTTAAAAAATATTTACATATATGGATGTTTTTTTTTACAAAGAATACTTAATTTTTTAAATAAAATTAATATATCAAGATTGCTGTAAGCTATACACGATACTATAATTCTTTTTTTTTCTATTATTGTGTGTATCTCAACAATATTGTATAGCTCTCAAAATAAGTCACAGAAAAACTTTATAAAGAATAACGTCTGCATGATTTATTCAGCTTAATCAATTTTAACCATAATTTCATTTTACATAATTTGATTTACATGAGTAAATTAGTATTATATTACTTTTCTCCTGATGCCTATTAGATTTCTAGCTATTTTTTAGCTAGATAGCCTATTAGATTTCTCTCGTCTGGTAAATGCGAGATACTGGACAGAATCATCTGGTTTTGCACACATCTTTTTAAAATCGCTTAAAAAAACACATATATAAATTTTAATCCTATAAAACAAAGTTTATTTTAATGCATATAAATTTTGCTCATAAACGTGAACAACTTTTGCTTCGTCTAGCTGATCTGGTGCTGGTTGAACTCGTCTGGCAATTTGATTTTAGTATTTCTCAATGAGTAAATTAAATCGTATAAACTTGTGCAGTGCTAATGGTTTTTTTGCTGTGCAGGGCTAAAATCTGCAAGACGATGGTTTTCGTAATTCACTCGCTAAGGATCACCAGTAAAAATTTTTAGCCTCACACGAACACTGGTATTCAAAAGGATTAGTTAGTAGCTCATGGTCCAGAAGATACCACCAATGCGTTTGTGTCCCCGTTACAAAATTCCTTTATTTAAATAAATTATTACTACATCTATTATCCTATATCTATAATTTTTTCTATTATCAATTTCCTAGTTGGAAAACCTTTGGCGTTTGGCTCTCGTTTGGCTCGATTTTCCATTTATGTTCCGCTGGCGAAAGCGCTGCATAAGAACTTTCATTATATTCGATCCGGTTGATTAATGAACGAATCTTCGCCCTCGCTTTTGCGCCTGTCCGCTAATTGAATTAAAAGTGGACTGTAATCGGTATGTTGTCGTACTCTGTCGATTTCTGCATTTGTTATTCCTGCCATGATTCCTCCTGGATTCAGAGGAAGTGAATTTTATTGAGTCTAATTTATTGATCCTTCGGTGAAAATGATGGAATATTTTAGGAAATAATTTTATGATAAAGGATAGAATAAATTGCTTCATTTTAATATTCATATAGTACTATATATAATGCATGGTTAAGAAACAAGATTGTTCAATTTATACATTCTGAATATGTTCATATACTGCATTGTTAGGTATCAAGATTGATCAAGTTGTGTGATCAAGTTGTGTGAGAATTATTATTAATAAATGGTAGTCTGCTCGAAGGCAGGACTATGTTGTAAGAGCACCACAAATCAATTATTATCTTTTTCTTCCTTATTTATCATTCCCATTACCATTTTATTACCACTAATTGCTTTTTTAGTCATTTTTCATTTTAAACTTTTGCTTTCATGGTTCCTGGTTATGTGCTTGGAATTACAGTCCAAGTTTCCTTTCCAATCCTTTTAGATCATCTGTTTTACCTTCGATGACGTTGTGTAAAGGTAAGGTGACCATACCTCGCGGTTTGGCCGGGACTGTCCCAGATTGGAACCTTGTGTCCCGTTTTTTTTTAAAAGCAATATCTGTTCTTTTAGATCTTTTGTCCCGGATTGTCCCGGTTTTTTAGAAATAAATGAGTGAATTAACAAAAATTACAACAAAAGAAATAACAAGTACTAATTTTATCAAAATAGTTATGGAGAAAATTGAATAAAAGCTCAATAGCGAGAAAAACATAAAGATCAAAGAGTATTGCATATAATTGAATGATACAGTTCTTACTATGAGTCCGCAATTCCGATTGAAAAAAATTGATATAAAAAAACTGATCTTTTAGTGTATCCTCAAATAGCATTTGTTATTTTAAAGCAAAACCCCACCCTCCCTTGTACCGGACTAGCATAACTGAAAATTACGTCCTGGTTTTGATTTAAGAAAATATGTCGCCTTAGTAAGAGGCACTATTTTTGCAATCCGATGGATCCGATCGAATTTTTTTCATTTTTAGGACCGAACTATGTAGTTTGTTCCAGTAGAAATCTTTCTTTGCCAATGTTTCTTAACATTTCTTCATTGGTTATCAGGTATGTCTGGTTTATTTTCTCCAATTGCCTCTTTAGGTATCACATTTAAGCAAGAATATAAAAAAATTAAAAGTAATCTTCAATTAATCAATTTTTTGGAAATATAGTTTTTGATTCATTTCTCGATGGAAACACAGAGTAGAATTTCTTTACCATATATGACAAATAAGGAACAATATTATGATCAGATATTAATAGATTCGCTCAGTGGAGAATCTACTAGAAGTAGGTACGGTAGCCATTTTTTTCGATCAGCAATACTTTTGATAATTTACCAATTAACTGGGAGATAACTAAAATAAGTAGTAATTTGAATATTTATCTAAGGGTAAATACTGATAGTAGGCGAAACTGGGTACGACTGTACCACATTTCTTTTTGAATCATCAATAATTTCATCTTAGTAAAAGGCACTATTTTTGCAATCCGATGGATCCGATTCAATTTCTTTCATTTCTTAGGACCTAACTATGTACTTTTTTTAGTAGAGTTCTTTCTTTGCCAATTCTTCTTAGTAGAATTTATTAACCATATATGGCAAATAAGGAACAATATTATGATCAGATATTAATAGATACGCTCAGTGGAGAATCTACTAGAAGTAGGTACGGTTGTGCCACTTTTTTCGATCAGCAATACTTTTTGGTAATTAGCTGAGAGATAACTAAAATAAGTAATAATTTGAATATTTATCTACGTGAAAATACTGATAGTAGGCAAAACTGGGTATGATTGTGCCACATTTTTTTGGATCAGCAATAATTTTGTTAATTTACTAGCTCGGACAACAGCAAATTAAATGGTAATTTGAACATTTGTCTACGAGGAAGTACTATAATTCTGTTCTTAAATACAATGGATTAGTCACAAAAAGGAGAGTATTACAACAGTAAACATCTCCCAGGACGGTTGTGACAGGCATAAAATAAAAAAAGACAATAGGTATAAACACAAAATATGGTTTTTAACGACTCTTATTGTCAGCAATATGTAACACAACATATTTTCAATCATGAATTTATAAATAAAATATAAAGATATATAAAAAAAAATTCTTTTAAACAAAGTTAATATGATAAACTGAACTAGGCGATCACTTTTCTTCTTACAATTAATTAAGTCACTATCACGACTAGAGTTATTATAAATTTCTTCTTTATAATTAGTCAGAACTAATAGTTATCAGTTTACTGATCACTCAAAATACTGAGATCTAGTCAGAATCATCTTTACTAATGGTGACAATGGTTGACTCTATTTCTATTTTCCAAAGAATTTCTCGCCATACTCTTCAGTTTAACGCAACATATATTTAATTTTCGATAAAATTTTATTTACTGAAACATTATGTTATTAAACTTTTCTGATTAAGCATTATGATATGTAACTATTTATATATCCATCTAATATCAAATTATTTTTGTTACTCTAGTATTCATCAGTACTAAATAATTAATAATTCACCAAACATTTGCATAACGATATTGTTGTGCATATCAATGTGTGCACTTCAGATTTGCCATTCATAAATTAGCAAGTTTTAATTGCATGCATATTGTATGAGATATAATTTCAAGTTTGATTTAGATAGTTTATTAGTCGATGTGATTGGAATATATAATTGTATTTTCCAATAGGTTATTACCATTTCAATTCAAATAATTAATGCTCTATTCACGAATACTTACACTAATTGCTTTGCTGTGCTGATTTTTCAATAGGGATAATAATGGACTTATATATTCATGCACAGTTATTATGATTTATGAGTGAGATTATTTTAGTAATTGATATACAGTTCGATTTTATTCGTTAAATTTTAATTGGTAAAGCAACTTTCAGGGTATTAAGTATTTTTTAAATATTTTTTTTGTTTGATAATGTTACAAAATATTTATTGTTTAATTTTCTACACCCATAAAACATTAAAATATAGAAAACCAATTATTTAGTTTAATATACCTCATACTCTTTTCTCTATTATTTTTTAAATTAAATCTTTATATAAAGTAAATCTTAATTTTTATTACTATGTAAAATTGAGAAAGCTAATTAAATAAACACTTACAAATTATAACTTAATAGTATTTTCATTTCAATGAAAAAGGATTGCAAAAGGTGATAAAATAGATTTTTGTAATCATAATTGTGTTAAAACTTTTAGTGATTACATTAGGATTGAGCATGGATTGAGCATGGATTGAGCATTAATAAAATGTTTCTTTTTTTTATAAAATTAATTAATCTTATAAATCAATTAAACAGATAAAATTATAACTTATAACACCTATTTATAGATAAGAATTGCAAACGTGACAAAATATTTTTTAATTATCATAATTTTTAAATTAGTACACGATTTACTAATGATATTGAAAATTTTGTGCTACTTTTAATATTTTTAAAAATATTTCTAGTTATCTGCATATTAATATTTTATTTACATTAATAAAAAACCTATCTACAACGAATAATAAACTTACAAATTCTTACAAATTCAAAGAATAATAATTCAAATAATATATAAAATAACGTTTTTATTAAAATATTAGTAGTTTCTTTCCTAATACATCCTCAGTAGTTGTACTCCAGCATTTGTTATATTTTCGAAAAATTTTATCACATTATATTTTTTATTGAATTGTATTCTATTCTCATAACACAAATATCAACTCTGGTATAAGTTGTTTATAATTAGATAGTTTGATCGAATATATTGCAAATAAATACAATCATAGCTCGAAACCAACTAATTATAAGTAATATTGTAATATTTAGCACAACATTAAAATTACCAATAAATAATCATTAAATAATTGGTTTAAATTATACAATCGACATTCCATTCCAATGCACATTCTGTATTTCGAAAATAAATTTAAATCCAGGCTGATTTTCGACGCAAATTACTAAAATAGACTAAATAGTATTAATTGAGAATTAAAATTAAAACGTGCGAAATTTCATTTACGAATCGAATGGAGCAAAATATTTACAGAATTATGTACTTAATTTTTATTAATATGAATTTTGTATTTGGAATATCGTATGAAATTTTTAATGTTTCTGTGAATGAATGAATTCCATTTTTTATTTTTTCTCTATAAAATCCCATTTTTTAAATAATACATTTTTTAATTCAATTAAAATCCCAGACTAAGTATTCTTTGAAAAATATCATAAAAACTTATATAAATACTTACAGCACATAATTATTTATTTGTGCAGTTTAAATATAATATAAAATAAAAACTCCCAGCAAAAACTTGAGGATATTTCAAGGCAATTCAGTCTTGTGTATAACAATTGCTCTGATATTTATTATAGTTATTAAACATTTATTATTCTTGTTATAATTATTAACAGAGCATCGCATCGTAAATTCAAAATCGACAAATTGTAATTACATCTATTATAAGAATATTACACTAATGTATAAAATTTCTGTCTAGATATTTTTAACATATTAAAACTGCATTGGGGTTAATATATTTATTAAATTGATGTTAATGTAAATGTACTAAAGAGTGACAGAAAGTTTCATAAACAGTATATCAGATTTGTAAAATGTTAAAATACTTCATAGCTTCATATTGAAACTAGTGGTGTATTGCATCGTGTCTTAAGGCAAATTGCTGGAACTTCCCGTACCTTAATGAAATGTTCAAAGAATATTAAACTTTTTGAAATAGATTCTCATAAATAAAGTAACTATCATTATTCTTTTTTTTATAAAAAGTAAATAAACAAAACTTAATCAATCGGATTTCAAATGAAAAATATTGCCTAATAATTCTAAAACTGAATTGCAAAGTCAAAATTATTTATTTGAAGTGAGCAAGTGCTGTTTAAAACTAAAGCTGGAATTAGCTTTAAATTAGATTAAAATCTGAACTATTTTTCGATACCCAAAAATTTAAAAAAAGAGTGAAATGAAAAAAAATGATTTTTTTCAAAATCAATCGTATTGTCAAACCAGGCAAAATGTTTTTTAAATCATTTAAATCGGATGCTTACTAATCGGATGCTCTATATCTCCTTAATGACTGGACCTGCCTTTGTCATAATCTAATTATCACTTTTCCCCATCATTACGAATCGAATGTTCTCTTGAAAACTGGTATTTTAAGCACTTTTTGCTCCATATCTCCGAAGCTGCTGGACCTCTGTTCAAAAACTAATCAATACGTCTCTTCATCAATAGTAATCGAATGTTTTTTAAAACCATTACATGCGGTTAATTCGTACGCCCGAAATCGTCGACGAAAAATTGTCTCCACACATACACACACATACATTCATTTTTTCTGAGGTATGCCAAAAAGTGCAAAAACCTCTGAAACGTCAAAATAGGCAAAAAAATGATTTTCGATTCTTGGCACATTACTATCTTACTCCGCGTGTAAATCAAATAAAAAATAAGAATCTGAAAACATGTATATAAAGATTTATTTCCCTGTTTGTTCGAAAAGTATCTATATTGAATCCCAATGAAGATTCGAAAATTTCCTGAAAAAACTTTCACAATATATTTACATAAATAGCATTATCTGAAAACATATTTCACCTTATAAAAAAGCTTTCTATTGTACGAAAGAACATGTAAAAAGTTAGTTTTAATACAATGCGCTAAACATATTCATAAATGTTATATTGAAACGGGCTCAGCATATTCAAACGAAACTTTTATACAGTGTACAAGAATGGGGATGACCTTATTTTACATTTACATTACAATTCAAAGTTTTTGCTCAGTCGGTATAAAGTGGAATAAAAAACTTCTTTAACCGTGGGGTGACTTGATATATTGCCCGTTGTCTTTGGAGTTTGATATTAGACATAATCTCATTAGAGTTTAAAACAGAAAGTGGTTTAAATGAGTAGCTTAACATGGCTCTAAGTTGCCGTCGAGCATAACAAAAGGGACGACTCCGAGAATATTTCTAGGCAGATTTACAAACGCAATTTTGGGGTTACAGTTTGTACGAATGTTTTTAGACTTGAATTGAACTTGGGGGGTTCACTTGAAGAAAACGTATTGTTTTTGCAGAAGTTTCTGTAAGAGTTCGGAGCACAATTGATAAATACCCACAACTTTGGAATCAACTATAAAAAGTTCCAAATTTCACATAATATTATATTATGCATGGATTATTCTCACCTGGATTTTTCATTTAAGCAATTTTAAACCTGATGATCTTTTCATTTGATACTTCAACAAATGGAGAATTCATGTTAATGACTAATATGTGCTAGTATATATTATGGGATTTAATACTTTTCTATAATAATAGCTAAATCGACTTAGATTTTTCCCAATAATGGACTTGTTAGATTCAAACTAACAATTCTATAAGAATAAAACTTAGTTGTAAATTACATTATTAAAATTTCACATAATTTAAGATTTCTCACTCATACTCATTTTTTTATACTATACATACATAACAAATTAAAATGTAATATATGTACAAATAAATTCAAATTACAAATTTAATCAATATAAAAAATAACAAACCATTCAAAAAATTCATCATGTGGATATGTATGATGCAAGAAATGTATTTATCAAAAGTTAAAATTAAAAAAATCAATAAAAATTAACCATAATCATCGAAACATGCTCATACTTTCACCAAAGCTTAATTCTTATTTTCGTGCTTTGTTATTTTTCACTCATTTTTTTCTTTTATAAAATTATTAAGTACTTTAATATTTTACAATCCTGATTAAATGTGCCTTTGATGAAATTTTCATGCACATTTTAATACATTTTTTTAAAAATAAAAAAACGTATTTTTTATATCAACCAAATTTGGAATTTTGAAATTCATAGTTGAATAAATAGACATATATCTAGGTAAGTTAAGGCAATGGATCCTTAAGTTGCATTTAAAAGCTTATAATTTTCAAACTATGCGAGATATTTTTTTTTTCATTTTTTTTGTAGGTGAATTCTGGGATACTCTGTATAAAGTGTGCTTTATTGGGTACACTAAGACTCTCAAACAAATGAGACTGTTTCAATAAATTAGTGCGAAAATATATTTTTTGTTAAACAAATAATCAATTAATAGAAGTATCGAATGTAACTTTAATGGAAAATTCAACTAAAACAATTTACTATTTAATAATTTATTCATTTTATTTTACTACTTGAATTTTATTGCTCCATAAGTTGAATTTTATTATATAATTTAATTCTTATTTTAGTTAATTTATTTTGTTTATAATATAACTTTTGAGTAGGCCAATTTACACATTTTTTTAGTTTATTTATTGTTTTAGTAGTGCAATTACATATGCGACCAATAAGCTTTTGCCGACATACTTGAAATTAGTTGATCTTCTTATTTATTTATTTATACTAATTAAAGTAATGTCTCTATATACGTATGCCTTCTATCTACATCTATTCTATATTAACTACTCTTTTTAATATCATAAATAAACATAAATATCATTATCATCTGTCTATAGTAATTTTATGTAGAACCATACAATCACTCATACCAACATTCATACAATACAACAGCGCCGTCCCTAGACAATATCAGAATACCCCGTATTCATACCTACCTACATACATATTTATAGCATATGTAGAGTACTTATAACACGGTAATTTGGTTGAATTTGAAATATAAGTTTGACGTTAGTGATTTTGCGTTGTCATGCCATTTCACATCGCAGTGCCTAAAAATTTTATTGTGAATCGAAAACATCTTTTTGATTACATCATATGATATCAAATAGGGAATGTAAAATCGGTATACCGGTTTAATTAAAAACCGGTATACCGTCTAAATTTTCGGCGGTATTAATACCGATATTCATTTAAAAATACCAATCTTAAAAAATTTTCTCTATGGAAACATACGCGCTACATACTTGATACATGTTACACTTGAAATTACATTTTTTTACAATTACTATTCAAACTTTAAATCTAATAATTGCTCAAAACGGTTGTCTCTTTAGGTCGTTCTACTGTATAAACAAGTGTCAAAATATTAGCTCGACTCTTCATTGAATAATTATTACAACCTAGATATTTATCGCTTTTAAGAGAAAGAAAGGGCTTCATATCACTTCTCAATAAATAGAAACCCACTGAACAATCTTTATTTCCTCTCAAAATTAACGAAGATTTGACATGTAGAACAAATCTATGTGTAGCTAGCAATTTTTTTCGATCAATATAAACAACTTCTCCTTTAATTTTATTTAGCTAATTTCTTTATTTTACAACCCTCTTATCAGCCGTCTTATTACGTTTTATATGCTAGGGCCGTATATCTATTTGGTTGTATGTGTGTATTTGTATTTTCTAAGGGTTTTTTTTCTTCAGCCCCTTCATCGGTGTCACGTATCCGATGAAATTGAATTTTCTTGGAGCCCGATCGGCAATGTTGATGAGCCAGACTTGTGCGCGACGTTTCTTTGTTGCAACTGTCTTTGACAAGGCAGTTTTTTGAAATAATAAAAGCTTTGAACAATATTGGCAATTAGAATTAATTTTAACTTAGTGTTATGTTATTTATTGAGAAACATTTTTCAATAGTATTATGCATTATGTTATGTAAAATAATTCTTGTTGCATAAAGAGTCTTGACAAAATGTCACGCAAAATGAGGCTGTAATAGGGGAGGCAACATTTCCAGTAATCTCATATGAATTATAAATTTGTGTTCACAAATATATACGTTAAAAAATCAGATCTAGTAAATTTGTTTATATTTATTAATTAGTGCAGTGATTGAATGAGAAATAAAACTCTTTGAAGTTGTATATAAGGATGCAAATTTATATCTTAACACGACACACATTTGTAATTAGGTGTAATATTTTTGGCACTCATACTGGTCTACTATAAGACATTACTCAATGAAAATTTTAATGCATTTATATATAATTTTCAGCAACTTCTAAGTTCATTTTCTAATATCAATAGAATATTTGGTTATTTATGGCAAATCAATTAATCTATAATACTTTCTACACAGATCATCATTGTAATTACTAGGTATAAGTTAGAATCGCAGATGAACATAAAAAAGTATTCTATGTGTATTGAAAAATGTTCAAAAAAAGTTTCTAAAACATATTAAAACCAATTTAAACACCTGTAAAACACCTAAGTTGATGAACATTATAATTCAGTATTGAAAATAAGTCATCCCAAAATATTCGAATGGGTAAAAACTTTTTTTTATCATTTTTCATACTTTTTTAAGGTAGTCTTTTTTATAAATAGTAATACTAATGTGACTATATTAGTAAGAATTAAATTAATAATATCAAAAACATAATGTTCAATATCCCTAATCATTTATTAATGATTTTTTTTCTTTGTTTCAGGTAAAATATTCATAATCATAGATCAGTCTTATACCAGCAATATATTCTAAGTTAGAAAAATTCTAAGCAAATTCCATGAAACAAGTAAGTTAGTAAACATATGTAATATAAAATCCGAATATCTTCTCCAAAAAATTGAAAAATATTCTAGGAATAGAAAATCCTGTACTTGATAAAATATTATGATACAGAATGATAAAACACAATCCTATTCACTATGATCATAGTCTTTTATCTCTAGAATTGCATTTTTTATTTCTTATTTTTTCAATCTTGGGTATCTTATTTAATACTCAAACATCGAACATTTGGTGATGTTTTATAAATATATGAGGATTTTTTTATGAACTTAAAATGGCTTAACTTATTTATATTTACAGAAAATATGAATTCACAAATTCTTGAGAAAGTTTCTCCAATCTAAAAAATTTATCACAATAAAAAATATCATACTTTCGATTAATTTAGAGAAATATTTATCCAAATTACAAAATTATAATCTTAAAAAAATATTTAAGTTTATTACTAACTTAGTTACATAAAAGAAAGACGTCTTGAACGAATATTTTTTTATTGTGATATATTATTTCGAGATTTTTTCTCAAAAATGTATGGATTTATATTTTCTGAAAATTAGTCAAGCCATTGCATCTAATAATTTCGCTCAGATGCATTAATCATCCTGAGGTCAAGATTAAAAAATAATGAGAAAAAATGACAAAAGCATGATACTTTTTGATTATGATATATTATTTGGATTCGAGAAATTTTCTCAAGAATGTTTGAATTCATATTGTCTGCAAATAATAAGTCAAGTCATTTGCTTCTAATAATTTCACTAAGATGTGTTGATCTTCCTGAGTTCAAGGTTAAAAAATGTAAAATGTTACAAGAAAATGCTAATTATATGTTATTATTAAGACAAATAAAAAATTTTGTCAATATTTGAGAATGATATTAACATTTGAATTTTGGAGCATACTTTCTTACGATTGTAGAGCAGTAGGACATATTATAATAAAACATGTCATATCCTAATATAAACAATAATAGAATACAATATAATGAAATATACACATATATATATATATATATATATATATATATATATAAATTCTTCCATACCCTGTGATTGTTTACTGTGGCTTTTAATAAATACACAAATTGAAATTTGAATCTGGTAGATATCAACATTTCAATACTTGTGATTTTTTTTAAAATTTATAATGATAAAAAATGGAATTATTAAACTTAGTTTTGTGTAAAAGTGTATATTACAAACTTAATATAGAATAAAATAAGAATAATTTATGAGTAGGTGCAATACTCCTTTTGTTCTTACATTGTAAATTAATATTGAAGTGATTATTTAAGTTTTTCATTTATTTTACGATATATAAAATTTAGATTTTCAATTAAATTTACTTAAATTTCATCTTGAACTTTTTCTCAATTTAGATGTAAAAATACTCATTGGCAAAATATCAGAAAATTAATCTACACTTAATTATTTACGAAATTAATGGTTATGATACTGATATCTAGGGAAAAAACCTTTAGCCAGTAATGCGGCTTAAGTGTGAAGAACTACTATAAAATTAAATTCTCTAACGGAGAAAGAAAAATTCTTCATTCTACTATATATACATCTATATCCTCTGGAATTTCTATGGATTTATTGTCTCGAATTTTATGATACATTCTTTTGTTTTGTTAGTATTTTATAACCACTTCTGATTTCTTTATTCGCAATTACATTGTATTCGAAGCGCAGCTTGCTCATTCGAGTCCTTGTTTTTTGACATATTTTTTACTTTTACGATTCCGTTATATTATTGTGAAAAGCATTTGATTGAAATTGAAGGAACCGTTTCGATCATAAAAAGTAATCGACTGACGATTTCATATTTATTTTGGATGAGTATTGTTTTATGATGCGAAATATTTTGCAAGATAATAAAAATAATTTCAAAACATAATTTTTTATGTCTTCAAGACAAAGTAGTACAAGGCAGATCAGATTAATATATTTATTGAACATGTTACAGCCCAAAGGTAATTCGAAATTTTGATAATCATGAATGATGAAATAATATTGAACTAGATGAAAGAGGCTTTTTGCTTAAAGGCAAGTTGCATTAACTTTACGATAGGTGTAATAATTGACTTAATCAATCAAAGTTGAAATTTAGATATTTAGAGAAAATTTTCACGATTGGGTAAATCATTACGCAGTTCTAGATATTACTTAATAGTTTAAATGAATAGTAATATTTTTACTAAACTAGATAATTTTTGTAGACCGTACTTTTTCGATAATTCCAAAGCTATTTGTAAAATTGACTTGATTGATTGACTTATCGCATCGCAAAAGCAATTTTTGAAACAAATTTTGACTATAATATTTTTTCAAACTTTGATCAATTTTTAAAACTAAACTACTTGTCGTAAGGCGTAATATTTTAGTATGTTCTAATATTTATCACAAAAAAATTCTTTTTTCAATATTTAATTATAAAAAACGGCTACTTAAAACTAATTAGTATCATTTCTATCCAAAATCTTTCGAACAGTTTTTGATTTTTCAAAAACAATTCAGAATTGTGAGCTAAAATGTGGACGAAAAGTTATACGCTTTTTTTGCAAATTACAAAGAAACGGCTCGATCCTCATCGAGATACATCGAATGGCTTTTTAATTTTTGAAATCGGTTCAGGCGTTTCTGAGCAAACGTCGGTGAAAGATCTAATTTTGACAAACGCCAAAAAACGACACTAATTTTTTCAAACTTTGATGAATTTTTAATATTGGACGACTTGTCGTGGGGCCGTAATATTTTAGTATTATTCATGATCTATAAGACCATGGTATCTATCGTAAAAAAATCATCAAAATTGTAATAAGTAATAGTGCCAGCGAATTTTTACTAAAAACTAATCAGGTCATTTCCGGACAAAACTTTTCGAACGATTTTTGAATTTTCAAAATCTACTCCAAATTGCGGGCTTAAACGTGGACAAAACTTTTTCACTTTTCTGCTATTTAGAAAGAAACGGCTTGGCCAATCGTCGCGCAAATCTGACAAACGCTAGTCCTCATCGAGATCTATCGAATGGCTTTAAAATTTTTGAAATCGGTCCAGCAGTTTTTTTGAGAAAACGTCGATTTAAGGTAAAAATCTGTTCACATACACACACACATACTTTTTCCAAATTTGGTCTCATTCGATTCAGAATGGCTTGAAACGTCGGGAAAACATAAAATTTGCAACTCGCATTTTTTTTGGAAACAAACCTCTCCTTCGGGAAGTTAAAAAAGTTGAATATTATGCAATATGCATCGAATAAGAACAAATCCTACTAACTCTTTCTTCTTTGATCTATTTTCAGATTATCATAACTAACCCTTAGCTGCATAGGGAATCTATTATTGAACGTAAATATTTCCATAGAGCGTGCATTCTTGCAGAAATTCGATATAAAACAACTGGTGAATATGAAAATATTTGCTCGTGATATTTATACATATTCTGCAAATGAATTTCAATCACATCGTTTCTGTAATCCATTAAAATGCTTCAGCGTTCCTGTTCCTCTGCGTAGCGTTCATTGTTCGTGCTTTATTTTGTGTTCCTTTATAAAACGAATTACTTTACATCGTCACACACCCCGAGCGCACAAAGCATTACATTTTTCTCTCTATTTTTATTTTTATTTAAAAAAATCGGTGTTGTCCTTTTTCTTTGATGTATTTTGCACCCATCCACCCCCATACGCTCGCGTTTTACGTTCATTTCTTGAATGCCGTCATTTGATTTTAGTTCACTCCTTTGTTGTAATTTTTCAATATCATGTCTGCTCGGGATAACAAGGCATAATTTACTGATATTTTTATTGGATTTTCTTTAAGGTGGCGTGGTGCGAATTTTAATATAGCTTATTTAAGCTTTGAACAATATTTTACGTAATAAGGTAGAAGTAACGCGATTCTTTGAAGAATTTGATTATGGAAAAAATATGTAATTATCACTTGATTTTTTTTATAAAAGCCGTTTGTTGGGCAACATTTTACTAAATTTTCATGTTTTTAAACATTTTAATTTAGTATTTATTTTTCAATATTACTACATTTATATAATCATGTGAATCCTTAAAATTTTCCTTAACAAACTTCAAAAAGGTTTATCAAAAATGGAACAACCGTGTAGGAGTTATTCATCTGTATAGAAAAATTTTATGTATGAGATATATAAATGGCCGTATGTTTGTCTGCCTGTATGTATGTCGTTTGCATTCACAAACAATTCGCGACAATTTAAGAAATTATTAAGTATATCCCCTGGCAGATTTTCGCATATTTTGATTGAAACCATGTGGTGGGGGTTGGCCGCCCCAAAGAATCTTTTTTTATTTTCTCGTAGGCTAAGTTATAGTAATCGCAAAAAATCGAAAAGGAAAATTTTTATATATCTTTACGTTTCAGAGGTTTCTGTATATTTTGGCAAACCTTAGAAAAAAATGGTGTGTGTATGTATGTATATGCGGATACAATTTTTCGTACGATTTCGAGAACACGAATCATCCGACTTCAATTATTCAAGGAACATTCGATTCCTATTGATAAGAAGACGGGCCATTTGGCGGACAAGACTGATCATTAAACATATGCATATCAATTATCACATATTTTATAGATATTTTAATGATAAGAAATTATTTTGTTTAGTTTCCTATGGGTTTCGTATAAATTTTTATTCGAGCGCCTGCGACGCGGCGCTCACGCGCTTCGATACTTCGACGCAGCTAACGTGTCGCGATTGCATTAAAAAAAGTTCAATATTCCCAAAATATTTTAAAGTAAAAATAAATTCATTGTTTTCAAATTTGAAAAATTTGAAAAACTTCAAAAAACTTATTTTTCAAAGTTCAAAAAAAAAGAACATTAGATTATTTTAAATAATTTAATTTTTAGTACGGAAAGTTCCAACAATTAGCACGATATCATGCACTACTAGTTTTTGTATAATCTTAAGATAAAAAACACATAATCCTAAATTTTTTCGTAAGAATTATTATAGCAATTGCTTCATTTTTTTATCTCGATTTATGTTGGCGAACGTTTTTGACTGATTCTCATTGAGATTGTTTTGAGATAAACATTAATTTAATCGTGGGCTTTTCAATTTTGTTTTTCTTAGAAATGTGAATTTGAAAAATACATGGATGCAACCCTCAATTTTTACTTTCTTACCACACTTTTCAATTTCTTTGATCATTTCAACCTAATCAATTATCGTCTTTTTGTGAACATTAGTCAATGAATTTTGATTCAGATTTTTGAAAATCATTGAAAAAGCTAAATTTGTCATTACGGGTTGATCACTTTTAACACTCTTTTGATTTTTTTTTGCTGAGGCTTACAATCTATAATAACATATTTTTACTTCACACGATACATAATGATTTGTGATAGTGGATAGTGTTTTATCCAGGAAAACCAATTCTTAATAACAATTTGTTGAAATGTTTTTCAAAATTAAATTTAATTGTACTATCCAGTTTCATTCTATAATATCATCTAAGACAAACAGAATCAAACCCCACATCAATAATGAATCCATTGGAAAATTATTTGTGCAACTTATTGTTCTACTCTTGCCGGTTTTATAAGTAGCGTAGATGCGTCTTTTTGCTGCCGAGTTTTCTTTTTAATTTAACTTGACGCAGCGGCTTTCGTTCTCTAATACACTACAAATTGACTGCAAGTGAAGTCTTTTCGCAAGATCTGTTAGGTTTTCTTTATAAAGACTGAAGTAAATAAAATGAAATGGGAGCTCTGATGGTTCTATCTACATTTAATTTGCTCCAAGCTTTTAATGGAAAATATAAATATATATATATATATATATATATATATATATATCATATGTAACAAAATAATAGAAAGAAAATACTCCAAACGAAATGTTAGTTTCGTTTATTTTAATAGCAGTATAGAGATTTTTTGTTCATATGTATGTTGATATGTTATACAAATATATACATTCTCCAAATGCTTTAAAAGCTTTTTTAGTATGAAGATCATTCAGCAGTTCATTGCTCTAAGGGAAATAAATACTTAACATAAAATACCATACGTAAGACACCATTTAATCATTTGCTTTACTTTACTTGTGAAACTTTCTTGCGAAAAACTAATCACCACTTCTCCCAATCATTACAAAATGAATGTTTTTTAGATCATTCAAATCGGATAATCCTTTTTCTCAAAACTCAATTTATATTTTCTGTACTCTTTGCTCTGTATCTCCGTAACGGCTGCACCCGCCTTTGCCAAAACTGGCACATCTCCCTATCAATAGGAGTTGAATGTTTTTTGAACCATTCAAATCGGTTGATCTGTGCGCCTAAAACCGTGGACGAAAAAATGTGGACATACAAAACACACACACACACATCCATTTTCTCTGAGGTATGCCAAAAGGTTCAGAAACCTTCAAAACGTCGAGAAATGCAAAAATTTTCATTTTGGATCTTCGGCCCATTGCTATAAACTACTCCACGGGAAGTTAATAATAGCCTCATTACCTAAAGTTGGTGAACGTTTTACGAAATCCCAGAGTGAACTATGAAACTTCTATTTTGTTTATATGATAAAACATTGATGCAAACATAAATGATAAGGAGTGTGTAAACTGTTTTTTTTTTAATTATTGTTACAACGGCAATCAGAACTCTTACTATGTTCTATAAGCTGTTTGGTTCAACGCTTATGATCTAAGGTATTATTATGAGGAGCAACCCATCGGTTCACCATTCTCCTATGTATGGATTTATTATATATTAGCTCTTACGTCTAATAGTTCACATATGATTGAGTGATGCAACTATGTCCACGAAGGACGATTTCCACTTCTAGTTATATTATGATCTATAACCACAAGTGGAAATTTGACATCAAAGTTGCCTGATGTCGGGCTACGGCGGTAACGGGGATCACCGCTGGCCCCCTAAACTAACTCGTAATGATATAAAAACGTTGCGGTAAAATATGTTTGCTGATTCTCATTCCTAATCTATGAGAAAGCAAACCAGTAATCACTCTCACTCTTCTTTGATATTTCCATGTACCATATATTAGATATGTGCATCTAATAGTGTTGATTTTTATGTGAAGCAGCAATGCCTGCGAAAGATGACTTTTTTGGGATAAGTTAAAATATCAGATCATACTGAATGATATCCATCTTTTCTGAGGTTGGGTTCGAAGCCAGGACTAGTAGATGGTATCCCATATGCATACTGGTTACGCCTAGGCTGAATCGATTTTTATATCTGTTTTTAGTTTTCACTGGGTATCAAAATCAAACTTATGTTCCAAAAATATCCAATGTAATCTTCGTAATTTGGTACACCTAGTGGTGATGAAATTCGACCTGTTCCTGCAGAGGTTGTGTTATTGGACTAAACGATTCATGCATAATATACTATTATATCTTGTAGTAAATTTCCCATAACAAAGCAAGTCAGGGGTTTATGACAGGCAACGTAATGTGACATTGCGCTTGCAGCTCTGTATGCGGGCAGCCGATGCAGTTCGTGCCCACATACAATACATGTGCATCGATTGATTTCATTGTGACGATATATAATATCGATAATCCGGTTAATTCCCAAAACACTTCGCCAGCTATGTTGGTATATGCGATATTGCAATATTTGCCAGATACAGGGATTTAGATTAAGGCTACGTTTATACAATGCCAACGACTTTCATCAACTCTCTTTTTAATGTGATCGAGTTAAATCTGCGATCAGGATATATTTTTAAGTATTTCAATATTTTCGTTCGCATATATTTTCAACTTCATGTAGGGTAGGTTATAGTAATCGTAAAAAAAACTATAATGAAAATTTTCGCACATTTTTAGCTTCAAGACCTCCTGAACATTTGGATAATTCTAATTTTTATTGCAATTGTTAGTTTATTAGAAACGTAATTTAGAGTCACTTTAGAGCCAGGGCATATTTTTTTGCTATCACCTCAACATAATTGAATATTATGTTCATTTTAGTTCGGCAACAATATTTGGTCCAAAACTCATTATACCTTCACGTAGTATCTCAAATTGCCCCGAATTGTGAGATGCCAACTATGGTTACCAACTCCTCAATTTGCATTTGCTTTTATTAATTTTTTATAAACTTAAATAATTATTCAGACTCATGGCTCTTATATATGTTGGTGAAAGTTTTACTATATGGGCATACATTATCCCCAAAGCATTTTTCTTCAATACAGTTGCGCTTACAGATGCAAATTTGTTCTTATTTTAGTTATTGGTCAATTACTTAATAACAAAATAGTTGGCACTAGAGGTAATCC